>NW_022987654.1:70000-329666 GCF_902827165.1 Trematomus bernacchii | reverse complement strand
AGCTCCCTGCTGCTGCTGGACTGCAGACCCCATGAGCTGTACGAGTCCTCGCACATCGAGTCGGCCATCAACCTGGCCATCCCGGGCCTCATGCTGCGGAGGCTGAAGAAGGGCAACCTCCCCATCCGCTCCATCATCCCCAACAACGAGGACAAGGAGAAATTTGTGAAGCGGTGCAAGACGGACGTGGTGGTTCTGTACGACGAGGCGACCCCGGAGCGGCAGGAGTCCGGGCTGGGAAGCTCCGTGCTGGGGCTGCTGCTGCAGAAACTGCGGGACGACGGGTGCAAGGCTTTCTACCTGGAGGGTAAGATTGGATGGCTTTAAACTTGAGTTCGTGTCCCTTTTGATCCATAAAAAACTCACAATGACTACATTAATTTCACTCCGATGTAATTAACTGAGATTCCCCTAATTACAGGAAAGCCTCAGCAGCTTATCTCACCAAATAGATAACTATTAGTGCTAGAATATAACACACAAGGTTAAGATTGATCTGATCCGGGATACTTTGTGTAGCCTAATGGATACATGTGTCATGTTTTAAGCTGTTTCTGGATATGTGGTGTATCTGAAGCAAAACTATCAAGTCTGATTCAAGTCCAGATTCATATACTATTTTAGAAAATGTTATCATATCCCGTATTAAATATAACGTAATTGTAGATTTTTAAATAGCTTATAGGTAGCCTATAGCTTGAAGTGTCGCAGTGTTTCGACACTTCAAATGAATCCAGATGTTATCATCTGTCTGACCGACTAAAGTTCGTGTCTCGTTCATTTTTAATAATGATGCAGGAAGAGTTATTTATCAGAGCATATTATCCACAGATTATGATTGTATCACAGTATAATAATAGATAGGCTGCTGCAATGTGAAACACATCAGCTTCACTAACTGCAGTGCGAAGTCATAATGAACTTTGAACACTTCCTTCTTATTTCCGAGAGCCATTATACAACTATTATTTGGAAATAATCGGGCTAATCAATAGAAATATATAACGGGAGTATGTGTCTAAATATACAAAGCTATGTATGTCAAATATGTTTTCAATTAAATGCTGCAAAAATGGCCCGCCATGTTGTGCTCCTTTAGGAAAAGACTGGCGTTTTTTTCATGAATGAACAGGGAAACGAGGAGACGACGACGCAATGTGAATAAAACTGCAGCACCAAATAAAAACATAGGATAGTCAGACATGATGAGGACGTCACGTGTATAAAATGTGGTAGCGTTAGGATCTACAGATAGATTTGATGTATTAATGATCAAAGCAGTGTTCCAGTAAAGTCACAATCCAAGCTGCCATTCACAAAAAGTCCACTGAGCTGAGTAGTGAGAGCTCGGTGTCCTGCTCACCCTCCCCAGGGCTCAGCTTTTCTCAATGGATCACATCTGTCCGGCATGTTTGCGAAGCCATGACGGCGAAAATATCATGTTATTTTTCTGTTATTAGTCTCATTCATATTTGATGCAGTCTCGCATAAAAACACGATATGGCAGATATTTTTGCATTGGTAATTATAAACCCATATCATGATATACATGTCATGTTTTAGAATATTTATAATGTAATGTGAGTAAATGAAAAAGATGTGTAAATGATTTAATTTTGATCTCACTAAACCCCTTGGTTTATGTATAACATTATGTAATCTGAATATTAATCTACTGTGGTTAAATATGGTATGATAGATTGTTTCATTTTGGAACTAACTGTTCTTTTTGATTTCTGTTTGTTATTTACCATCACTGTGATTAATAACATGTACAAAAAAACATTTCTTAATGGTCATAATGTATAAGTGTAGCAATCATATTCTTTTATTTTTAATTAAAAGGTAAGATTATCATAATTCATGTTCATGATTCACCTCTTGTAAGATAAGATAAGATAAGATGGATCTTTATTTATCCCCCTGGGGAAATTCAGGTGTTTATAGCAGCAATAGGGTCAGAGTTAAAAACAGGATTCAAACAAGGTAAAAATAAGGGTAAAATAAAAAATGTAAATAATAATACAAAATGTTTTTTAAATAAAAAGGATAAAATTATAAAGTAACTGTTGAAACAAGATGTCACAGTAAAACGTAGAGCATTTGGAGGAACATGTTAAATATATCGTATCATGCAGACTTTACATTCAGCTGCCATTTTGTAGATGTTGTATTGCACAACCCTCCATGCGCTCATGCACAGAGACATGTCTTATACCAGCATGTGAAGTGACTTTCTAGCCCTTTTCCTTATATTGACATTATTTGGTCTCTTCCTTGTCATTCAGGGGGCTTCAACAAGTTCCAGTCGGAGTACCCCGAGCACTGCGAGACCAATTTGGACTGCTCCTGTCCCAGCAGCTCCCCCCCAGCCTCCGTCCTCGGCCTCGGGGGTCTACGCATCAGCTCCGACTACTCTGATGGAGAGTCAGACCGCGAGCCGGGCAGCGCCACAGAGTCAGAGGGCAGCCCGCTCCCCATCAACCAGACAGCGTTTCCCGTCCAGATTCTGCCGTACCTCTTCCTGGGCTGTGCCAAAGACTCCACCAACCTGGATGTGCTCAGCAAGTACAACATCAAGTACATCCTCAACGTGACGCCCAACCTGCCAAACATGTTCGAACATGAAGGCGACTTCAAGTACAAACAGATCCCCATCTCCGATCACTGGAGCCAGAACCTCTCTCAGTTTTTCCCCGAGGCCATTTCATTCATCGGTAAGTAAAGGCTTGCTCCTTCTGCTTGTTTTGTCCAAACAACTATCATACATTTGAGAATATGGAGCCAGCAAAACCTCTGGTGTTTTTGGCTGGATTTAAATGAATATCCTAACAATTGGCAGTTATTTTTCTATCTAGATGGATTAATCAGATAATAGAAGTCAGAACATATTAAACAATGTTCATCCCAATCTCGCAAGGCCCAAGTCTTCTTCTTCAACATTTTTTTTTTTGTCTAACCAACAGTCCAAAGCTAAAAGTATTTACTTTACTATCATAAACGTATGAAAAGCAGCAAAACTGTACCATTAAGAAATTAAAGCCAGTTAATTGGTATGCAAAAAAAAGATAAACCAATCAACTTGTCAGCACTAGTTTGTTAAGTTTATCCTCCATTACTCTCTTTGTCTGTTGTGTTAAACAGAAATGGGAACTTGTCTTAAACACAGCTGGCCTGTATTTTCCTATTCCTAATTACATTTGACTGTAATAGCACAATAGTTTTGAAAAAATTGAGGAAATAGATTTTTGGAGCATTGAGTCATACTGAAGCCAGGAGAATTTTAGCCTCTTATCTCATCTCATTTCCAGTATTTCCCATCATTAGTGTCATTCCCTCTGACTTAATTCCCAGAGAGTGAGTACATTCCCTCTCTGATGGGTCTATGAGAACCAGGGTCTCTGTTTTGGTCTTAGATTGTCCAGACTCTGACATTTCTCTTTTTCTTTTAAAGCTAATGTTTCAGTAGGTGGGAGGAAGTGTGACATATGCCAGAGCCAGAGGTCTTGGCAGATTCGGGTCATGGGTCTGATGTTAAATGTTAAATGTTGCTGTCTGACTGGCTGTAATGGGCAGGGATTACATCAGGTCTTTAAGTGCCAGCAGGGTAATTATGGGTAAAGGAGAGAAGTTCCAGATGTGACCTTACACTTTACTGCTGTGGACTGCAGATTCCTTAAATATCTGAAATGATTGTGCATAACGTATAGAGAAGAAGGAATTGATGTTTCCCGGCAATAGACAATTCTTGCGTTAAGATGCATTTACAGCACAAGAAAAGGGATGTAATGCTGCTCACATTTGCACAATGTGAGGATCTGCTCAGCACAGATTAAGCACTGGTTACTTATTTGACTTCTGAGTCCTGTATAGTTGTAGAAAGTGAGCACACATCACATATACATTTAATTTGACGTCCGCTTGGCAGCCTGAGCTCGTGAGCCAACTGACCCAAATCCCACAACAAGAGAGTCAGGCAGGGAGAGTGAGGAGAGGCAGAGAGAGATAACGGAGAGGAAGAAAGGAAAGAAGCACTTAACTCTGTGGCTCTAATGGCCTGTAGTGATGCAAGTGCAAGGGTTTGAAACTGATAGAAGGTGGATGGATGTAGCCTGTTAATAATGTAGGATGTTTTCCTTATTCAGGTTTTTCTACAGACTGAGAGCTAGAAAGCAGAATGAAACATGACTTTCTGCTGTCATTAAGAAAGGTCATTGTGGATTCAAATCACAATAATGGAACATTTTAGATATTTTTTACTAACTTGGAGCCAGCACAGTTTTCTGGATTGTTGCCTTCAGTGGAGTGTTAAAGGGAGAATATAATGTTAGATATTGTTCTATAAATGTCTATTGTACAAGCGATTCTTATTGAGTTGTAATTCAATAATAGGAAAATATGTTGTTTTTTTGAGGAACATATATATTATACAAACAGTGGAACACAGTCAATTGCTTTCAGGTGCCATGCATATTTTTCTATAACATTGTATAGTCATGACTAAATAAGCCACAATTCAATATAATGTTGAAAGAAAATAATTGTGTGTGTTGGCCACCGTGGCCGTCACGTTTTTACAACTGAGCCCTGCTAACAGCACACCTCAAAAAGAAAGACAGACAATTATATCGTGTGAAACCTAAACTCCTCTAAATTTGGCAGAACATTATGTGTTTATATAAGATCCCATTGTTCAGAGTAATAAGCTAATTGAAGATTTTGAAGCTTTAAAATAGGTTTGCCTATTTTTTTATGTGATTCTATAAATGTGGCTCATTGTTTATTTGGAGAAATACATCTTTATTCACATCGCCACAGCAGAGATTGAACAGAGAATACTGTCATCATTTAAATGCTAATAAATATATGAAAATATACAGTAGGTTTTTACATCAATCTAATCCTCTCTCATGCTTTCCTGTGCAGACGAGGCTCGCTCGAAGAAGTGCGGCATCCTAGTGCACTGTCTGGCGGGGATCAGCCGCTCGGTGACCGTCACGGTGGCCTACCTGATGCAGAAGCTCAACCTGTCGCTCAACGACGCGTACGACTTTGTGAAGCGGAAAAAGTCGAACATTTCCCCAAACTTCAACTTCATGGGCCAGCTGCTGGACTTTGAGCGGACGCTGGGCCTCAACAGTCCCTGTGACAACCACTCCACCTCCCCGACGCACGAGCAGCTCTTTTTCACCACCCCGACCAATCACAATGTGTTTCAACTGGACACGCTGGAGTCCACATGAGAATCAGATGAGGGGGGAACTGTCCCTTTCTTCGACGGGTTAAAGGTGGTGTTGTTACCATGGTAACAAGCGGCTGCACTGGAGGGAGCAGCCAGTTTGAATTAATGTTTTAGCCTCCGAGGGCTTGTTGTCTGCGAGCCTGGCCACGGAGCAGCGTCTGAGGGGCAGGAGAGGTCACAGGTGGCACGTTAAAAAGGGGATAGGGTGCTTTTTGACCCGGAGAGATAACTGACAGCTGGGTTAAGGATGGCATCCTCCTCAGGAGATGATTGAAATTGAGGGAGGAAGAGCTCCGATCAACTTGTCTTGTCACAAAGAACCGAGGAGCACTTAACTGACTGAGAAACTGAGCGAAGGATGCGGCAGGACAGACAGCTTCATACAAAGACTTATGAGACAACAAACATCCACTCTGTCTTTCTGTCTCGGCTCTCGAGTCGAGCTGACTGGTGCCAAGTGGAGAATCTGGGATTATCTTGTAGGAAATCTCACTCCACTGAATGTGGAGTTTTACAAACCAAGGAATTAACACACACACACACACACCTAAACAAAGTATGTATGTTTGTACTGTATGTATGGTAACGTACATAAATGTATGGGCAGTCCTTAACAAATTCAGTATGTCTTCATGCATTTTTGTATATTTTTGTGTACATCTACGCACAAATCTATACCTTATATAAATATATACGCATAGAAATCTTACCTATCCAATCCAGATGGCTTAGGAAATTGTAAAACTAAAGAAGGGGAATGGGTGTGAAGATGCCAGCAAAGAGGAACGTTGAGGTGATATTCCGAGTTGTCTTTTTTTCTTTTTCAAGTTTTGTTTTTCTTATAGTTTGTTATGACCTAATGCAGTTTGCACAGTGGTGAAGCCATTGACTTGTTGGCACTTGAAGCCGGTGCTGAAAGCCGGCAGATAAAGAGACATTCAGAGAGGAGAGGCCAGTCCCAGGCTGCGACATGTCCCGACAGCTGCACGCCAGGGTGGGGTGGGGGGGGGGGGGTCACAGAAGACGAGGTTCAGGGGTCAGAGGGTTGGGTTAGAGGCAAAGACGGGCAGTGGGTAGGACGAGGGCGTGTAGGGTGGGCGTGGGTAAAGACACTGTAAATTCCCTGTTCCTACTTTGTTTCCCCGTATTACTTTTCCTCCAGTTGCCTTACAAGACGTTGTTTCCACCAACTGTTTTGACTAATAAGGCTGTTTCATTTCAGTTAGAAACTAAACTCCTGAACTTCCTGTTATTTCATCACAGCATATTGTCTGACTAGTAAATGTTGCCAAACTGGTTTCTCACAACTCTGACGTCTATGAAGGATTCATAGTTAACATTTCTAAAGAACTTTTTGGGCAGCTTATTTTAGCAAACCTTTGTGGAAGGAAGTGAGTCAGCCCTCTCGTATTACTCCTCTTTTCCTGGGAGGAAGTTGTCCTATCTTTTTTAGGATGTTGGTACGGGTTCACAAAGTTTAAGACCAGGGACTGTGATTGTACCCTGTCTCTGTGTTGGGATTATGGTGTTGTGGATTGGGACTGGCCTCAGCTACAGACTGCACTTATATACTTCAATAGCTTCACGTCCCTTAACTGCATTGGAGAAAACAGAAGAAAGTTCTTTCTGCAAAGAGTTTACCCATTTCGGTTTGTCTGAGTTGATTCACCCTTAAGCCTTGGGTAAATGAAAGAAATATTAAAGCCACATTGATATAAATATATATATTATAGAGCTAATAGTAAACAGATCTACATTATTTTGTATACCTGAGCATGCTGTGGTACTGTATGCTCTCTAACAGTTTACGTAGCCACGGGTTGGATGTTGCTTTACAAGACGGGACGATGAACGATGAGGACCGTTTTTTTAACTGCTGTTGCTGCTGAACACAGCGGTAAACAGCAGCGGGTTAAAGAGTTTTCTCAGATCCTGTCCACATCAGAAGCACCTTAACAAGAAAGACACCAAAAATGTGAGCAAATGCTGCAGCACTTAGACCTATGGAAACTGCTGCGGGTACATTGGGCGTCATACAAGAATATCTTTGTATATTCTTAAACATAAATCATTCCATAAAGTATAGGTTTAAAAATTGCTTTTATAAGGCAACCTGGTTTGCTTTTTATGGGAAAGTTTTATTCACAAAAATAATCAACGTAACACATTACATAAGACTAAGCAGTAACAGTAGTCTTATACTCTAAATGCATTTGGGAAACAATAGAAATAGGACACGGTTGTCTTTGTGGTCTATTGTGACAGAAATAAAGCAGGAACGATTAGATATGAAATCAGATGCTAAAAAACATCATGATACTGTCATCACAGCTTCTTTTAGTTTTGAGGAAGTTTCTTTCAACTAAAGGTCCTCCTCTGGTCTGTTGGTCTGAGACAGACATGTAGTTGGTTGAAACATAGCTAATAAAACTAAAAGGAGAATGTGACAATTTCTTGTATAGCGCCCACGGTTATAGCAAACTACAGGTTTGGTTAAAGGGCGAGGATGTGGACGGGCTCTAAACTGAGACAAAGAACTGGGTTACAGAGGGGACAGCAGTTGAATCTGAACAGGGTTGGTTTGAGCTGGCCTTATATAATCTTTCTAACTTGTTTCTAATGCTGACTGTTAAATACTTTGTATCTCAGTTTAAAAAAACATTGTGTACAAAGAAAAATGAAACGTTTGTTTATCTATTATTCGAATCAGAACATAGTAAAAAAGACAGAGAGCTGTCTTTTTTTACCAGAACGGGTCACACAAGGTTTGTTACTCTGCAATATATCAAAACAACTTTTTGCAGTATTTTGTAGATCCAAAACCGCAACATTTTTTAAATGTTCTTCTTTTGTACTATATCTATTCTATTATACAAGATCCAGCTCTATATGGCTTGTGGACTGAAGTTACATTTCACCTGGGGTGTCCAAAATGTAGGGCCCACGTGCCCATTCCCAACCTTAAAGAGGCCCTCGCTAACACACACACACACACACACACACACACACACGAGCGATGCTTTACACAGCCAGAGCTGTGGTTCAGCATGGCAGTTAAGTTTCACAATAGACAATTACAACACATACAGTATTTACAAGGTCTTTTTCCGTCTTGTTTTTGATAAATGTGCTCTATGCTATTCCTGTGGCCTTTAAATATGAATATATATCTAAGTATATATATGTTATGAATTTATATGCAAAAGTTCCTGTCCTATGATAGCGTAAGAGATAAAAACAATACTACCATGCTTGAATGGCCTCCCCTCGCCTGAAGTCATTTCCCATTTACAATAAGAAACACGACTTGATCCCTTACACCCTAGGTTTGAAATATATTTCAGTACGGAGCTTTTCTATTTAAAATGGTTGATTTCAAGCTGCTTTCTTCTGTTTTTTGTTTGTGTCTTTGTAACAATGAAAGAGAAATCAAGTCTTTTCTCTGTTTGTAAATTTGCCAGATCACAGGAACGGCCGTTTCTGTGTCCTTAAACTTGTAGCTACATCTCAGTAAGAATGTGCTTGGGAGGGAAAGACGAGAGTGAGCGATAGAGGAAGAGAAGTGGCGGCGCTAAATACAAAGTGAAAGAAGAAGTGAATGAAATAAAAAACGTTACCTCAGTGAGGAATTTTTCAGGGATTTTTTTGACAATGCATCTTGCAACGTGTTACAGCTTCAAACACAAGCTGTTTTGTATTGTGCTGTAAACAGTTTTTAAAATAGATGCAATCTGTCTGTGTTTTAAAACAAAGGGGCATGTTGATCGGGGCAGTTTCACCTTTCTGTCTACTGAAGGAAGTACAATTGACCCTATGTAATGTACAGTATATGGAAACAACTCAAGACATGTTTATACCGCAAATAAATATTGAAATATTTTTTTCTTTAACACGTGTCTCCTAGTTTTTTTTTATTGATTGGTTTAGCAGGTTGTACATGTTATATAATGGATCCCAACTTGAGAGTCAGTACCCCAACAATGGCCACAAGGTAAATATGATGCGTAAGGTGAGGTGATTACCAAGGAAAACAATGTAATATATAATATGTTTTTTTCAGTCTTCACTTTAACATGACATTTAATAGCTTTAATTGAAACTCTGACACTTCCGTCCACATCTGTGTGGGTTTTGTGTGCACTGGAGAAGAACCATGGTGTATTACTATTTACCATAGAAATCTTAAAATGAACCCACAAATAAAGACCATTATGTAGTATTTTCTCATCTTTTACTCAACAAGAATGAAAAGAAACCCATTCCCTATAACTTTTGGACCATTCAATTAAGAAAACTAGTATCATTTGTGTTGTGAAATGTACCAACATAAGGTTTATAATTACACTGTGTGCCTATATTGTCGCAGTACAGATCCAACTGCGTAGTCGAAAAATTAGGAATAACTATTCTCTTTCTCAGGGCTTCATCCTTTGTGTGTGTGCACCACCAAGACCCAAGCTTCCTTTTCTATGTATGAGAAATATATATAACAATGGCAGAAGTGTGGATATGAAAGCTGACAGTGAGGGAGAAAGAGAGAGTGTGAAAGCGAGAAGGAGGGCTGGTTGGAATAAAAAGGAGCATCTTAAAGACAGCGCTGTGAGCGGAGCAGCTATAAATATCTCCTCCAGTTCTTCCCTGCTCCTGCAGCGGCTCTTCTTTCATTTCTGCTATGACTTCCTGCGCTGTGGCACCATCGAGTGAGCCATTCACCTCACGGTAATTCACACAGGATATTACAGTGATGGCAGTGGAGAAATAACGGAAATGAGGGCCCCACTGGTAAAAGAGATTGGGGTCAGTATGATTGACACCACTGACTCATTATTTTCTGGTTTCCTGGCAACCTGATGAACTGTTTCCCACATGCCCATCTTCATAACCATGACCTTACGAGTAACAGGAAATGCTCTCATTTTAAGTCATTAAACCGAGACGTCATTAACTGTGATAGTTATGAATCAACAGCTCTGTGACATTTCAGGTGACTTCTCTTTGTCTTTATCACCTTCAAGAACTAAGGACATGTTTCACACTGTTAGCTAATGAGGAGAATTCAAAGGTGAACGCTGACAGGAAATATTGGTTTCATCAAGCTTTGATTTTCTGTCACAGTACCAGCTTGATTCAGTTCATTATTTTTCTCCCAGTTTGCTCGGTTTCTGTGTCAGGCTGTGGTTTCGGATCTGGTTATTTGTTATGAACTTAAAGAAAGTCTGACTGCATTGTGGGTAATGTAGGCACCAGATTTGTTGAGGGAAAAAATGGTTGGCATTATAAAAAAGACACTTTTTTTTGTATTTGCTGCATTTATTCAGGTCCTTTTGTTGTTGACTCCTAATATGTTGTACTAGGTTATAGAGTTTTAAGCTAAAATAGAGCCTCAGGTGGTCTTTGGTTCAGGATCAGGTCAGTTTTAGGCCCCTGTAAAACCAACAATTTCCCCCCATATGGCTTAATTGTTCCATATTATGTTAGCAATAATAATAGTTTAGTTTCTTTTAATTCATATATATATATATAGAACAACTGAAAATGGGATGGTGAGGTGCACAAGATAACAGAATGACAAAACAAAGAAAATATACAGTGGCTTGGCCAAACCAAATAAAAACAAGGGCTAATTAAGATTAACAGTATACAAAAGACACTGACAAAACCAAAATCCCCCCCCCCCCCCCTTTGACATGGAAGTATTTATGAGTCCTCAGTCCTCAGCCACACCTTTTGCTGAACCAGGAAGTAATCTCCCCCAATGACCATGGACAAATAAAGTAATTAAAGGTGGGGTAGGTAATTTTGGAGAAACCAGCTCGAGTGTGCTAGAATTTGAAAATACACAGCCGGAACAAATCTGCCACTTCCTTACAGAGCCCCTCCTCCAACACACACGAACACGCACATGACCAATGAGGGCACGAGATAAGTTTGTGCACAGATGGAAGGCTGACAGGCAGGTAGGCCATCCAGTTATTTTAGCCGGGCCGGCTAAAATGATTGGTCGTGCTTTTTACAGTATTACGGCTTCCACAGCTTCCACATTTTTTTATGGATTTTTTGTCAAAGCACTTAAGATATTCATTGCTATCGGGATGTTAAGAGCATTCCATGGAATATAACAAAAAGTGTATCTCGAGCCGGTTTCTCAAACTTACCTACCCCAACTTTAATACAAACAAATACTTGTGTCAGCTGCGGTAAAATGTGTGAAATAAACTGAATAATGTCAGGTTATAAGCAAATCAAATAAATCTAAATGTGTGGTGTTAATTGTTGTTGTGGTTTACTGCAATTGAACTGAAGCTAAACTACTGGATGTGAGGGTGTAGTGTTTTTGTTTTATTCTGTGTTGCTCTGGCCATCACACCAGCACAGACTTATTTCAGTTATGGTCCTTTACCAGCTCTCCGTCTGATGGACAGAACTAATACTCTTGCAGATAAATCTACCGCAGACAAGACATTGACAAACAGACAAGCTTTCCACTCTGACGAAAGCTTCACTGAGCTCAAATAATTACAGTAAATAACTGATATGGCTGCTGCTGCTGCAGTACTTAGGCAAGCTCTGTCCTCCCACTGTGAGTGGTACTGTACTCTGATGTATACTCTCCTTCACAGTTATATAAAGATCCAGAGCAGCACTCTCTCCTGCAGCGCACCACTTCAAGAGAATAATGAGAGGGGAGCAGGGAGGGAGGATGAGAGCAGGAAGAGATGTTCATGTTTCATCACGTTGAGGCCTGCATACCTGGGAAATGGAAATGTGAACCGGTAAGAAAACACTCAATACTGGATGAGTGTTTTTGCTATTACTCACTCACTTACTCACCCACTCCTTAAATCTATATAACACGCTGTGATCATCATCATTATCATCATTAACATTAAGTTCAAAGAAACTGCCCCACATTTAAACTGCCTGGAAAAAGGATGTGTCGTCGCTGTATTTGAATGAGTTACGTGACAAGTCTTACATTTGTAATCGGCAAATATACCATACCTAACGCTCAATATATCTGAGTCCTTCCCTAACGTTTATTTCAGAAAAGGATTTAACAGGTCACTGTGACCTCTCAAAACATTGGCCTTAAATAAAGAATTCATACAATAATTGTGACAATTTAGCACAAATGTCTAAAGCATAAAACTTGCAGTGATGGCATTTTGGACAGACATTGATTATTTCCTGCAAGTTGACTGGTTGGGGAACTGCAAGTCATTTTAGTTTATTCTTGATATAATTAACTTACTTAAAATGTTTAAATGAATCGGAGGCACAGATTGCATCGAGTGGTACATTTAAAATAATGACTTATTTACACAATTAGTACTTGTCTTTCAGCATTCCTCTCTTATTTGAAGCAACAGGTTTGCTTATGCCGTTATATATTGTTTCATGTTCTTACATGATGGAAATAGGCTGGGATCAATCTATTTTGTGCGGTAACCCACATATGAGAACGAGCACAGCCTTGGTTAACACGGAGAGTTGGAAACCACCTTCGTGCCACCTGTCATCTCTGATTAGATTTCTGGTTTTGTAGAGCCAGTTAGGTGAAAGAAACTCTGGCTCTGTTGAACTTGCTTGGTAGTACACCCCCCAGGTCAAAGGCACATTGTTAGAAAACAGTTGTTTGACAGGAGCAGCTGTGTAACACACCTCCTCCGTTCACCTTAGCTGGTGAACTTTACACTCACTCATTATACAAACATAAAAACATATTGAATCACTGACACCTCAACTCCAGCTGAGTGATTGCTGCCATACATTTTTTGTTTTTTTAGGCAAAATGAAAGACTTTTGTTCACAAATATTTAACCAATACTTACTTATTGAAAATGGACATGTGGCCTTTTAGAAATAATACAGGTCTAACTCATGTGAAGCAGATTTGTTATAGAGTATGATCTCAGACTGTGTGTGTGTGTTTGTGTGTGTGTGTGTGTGTGTGCGTGCGTGCGTGCGTGCGTGCGTGCGTGCGTGCGTGCGTGCGTGCGTGCGTGCGTGCGTGCGTGCGTGCGTGCGTGCGTGCGTGCGTGTGTGTGTGTGTGTGTGAATGTTTGACTTTGATCCTGTCCTTAGTGAGCAAACATATTCAGTCCGTTCTTATCTCTTTGCCCTATGTGAAAATTACACAAGAGTATTTATTTGTGGGTCTGATCAGTTTTGTTGTACAAAGATCTCTTCTTAACTACAACCAAGACAAACATATTTGTGTTTGTTAACAGTTAAATAAGTGTAAAGATTTCAGATGGGATTTTTCTTTAAAGGATTTATCAATTTAAATGTTTTACTTTTTAACTCATACACAACTACTCATTTAGTCTCCTCTTATAACATCCTAATCCTCTCTTACTTTTTAAATCTTGGACTTTTCCCCGCCCATGTTCCTCTGTTTCTCCCTCTTCGTCTTAATATCCATTTCTCCATCTTTCCTAACCACCAGCTGGTGTAACATGACCCCTGACACAGTGAGGTGCTCACTAGGCCAAAAAGCTCGCCACACATCCGCTCACAAGTTAAAGAGTAACGACAACAGGTGATAAGCACACGACAGCCAGTCGGCCCACAGTCCAAACTCTAACAACCACGTCTGCAAAACATACACAAGAGTTTGGAAAGGAACTTAGGATAATAACACAAATAGAGCTTTGATTGTTTTAGAAATGCCCAATAAATATGATATATAACATGGGACCAGTCTACTACACATTTAGATAGGGAGTAGACAAAAAACAAGAAGTAATGATAACCCTTAAAAAAAGGATATTCTTCCTGCAAGTTATGACATAAATCCTGATTAAAGGCCTTAATTTGCTATAAACACCAAGTGGTTTCAACCTCCCTATCAAAGTGTTCTTGATATTCATTCATTAAAAAATAAAACACCAAATTAAGAACAAGAAATACTGCAATGTTTTGGTTGAATTGTTTTGTATGAAATAAAAAAGCATCCAGCCTCCTACTCCTATGCGAGCAAGACACTAGCAATGTCTTGCTTTCATTTTGATGACCCCCATTGAACATGTATAACAACATTTGTCCATTCACATCTATTCTCTCAAGTAACAAAATATATCCAGTCACTTATCAGCCAACAGGTAATATGCAACCATAAAATAGTAAGCGATGAGACATGCTCTCCACTCTTCATGAATGATGAATGAAACGCTGGGCTGCGCTCTCCAGAGTCAGATTAGCACACCATTAGCACGTTGACTTCTTTAAATTGCATGATCATCTCGGGGGCTCCTGACTGGCATTAGACCACCTCTGTGCTGCTCTTTCACCCCGGCTGCTCCTCCGAGACAAGTGGTTAGATTAGAAATTATTACCGGATGGATGTGAGCAGGCACCAGAGACGTACAGGGACCAGCCTCTGCATGAAAATGATCTCAACCTCAAATATCAGACTGTGATGCTCAATCAGATTCAAGGGGGTGTGGTTTTAATCGTGAAGATTTCCTTCCTATTGAATTGATGTCGTTTTTATTTATGTCGATGATAAAAGTCTCAGTTGGAAAGACACTCAAACCACCTTTTTAAAATGCGTTTGCTGTTCCCATCAGTATCAGGTCACCAAATAAACCTGGACTGAAATCTTTAAGTGGTTTGGCTCTGATTGAACTCTCAGGCGAACTTACAACTCATACAATGAAACCTTTTTTGCTTATAGGCTACTCTTAAAAAATCCACCTTTTGATAAAGAATTTCGCTCAATTTGTTACTGAAAAGAGTAAATAATGCAGTTGTTATTTGATATTTTTCAGCAGATGTATACACTTTGGCCACAGTAGCAGGTGGTAAATGTAGGAATGACCCAAAACAACCCTCAATTAAAACTTTAATGATTTCACAAACAATACAATACAACACTACCTTCACTCTTACTCTAGATTAAAACATATCACTTCAATAGCTTATCCAGAGCTGGATTTGTCCTTTTCAATCAATCACAATTAGCTATAAAACCCAAAACTGAAAAGATTTTCAATGACTTTTGGTGTTCTGAGATGAACACCAAAAGGTGTGTGTGCTTCTGGAATAGTACATCTTTACACATTTTGCTTAAAATTGTCTTTATACTGTTATCTTGTTTCAACTTCTCTCACATCCTTTTTTTTTTTTTAATATTGGCTGCACACTCCAGCTGCAGTGTGAACCTGTGAGGACACACAGTTACACGGAGGCAGGGATAAGGGGAAGTGGAGATAAAAATACTTTTTTGCGGCCAGATCCATCTGATGATAACAGAGTTCTCCTTTACTGTTACCATGGTAACCCGAGAACAGGAAGGAAGTGGAAATGTTGCCGAGCTCAGCAGGATCTTTCGGCCGAATCCAGAGCAAGTTATTACAGCTCACGGACGATCCTGTGTGTGTGCGAGTGTGTTTGTGGGGTATGAAAACACTGCACAACTGTCAAAGATACAAGTGGAAAGTTTCCTATTACTTTGTCTTCCTTATTAGCGTACATGCTGTGGTAATCAGTGGTGAGGTCTGGACTCTTGCCAGAATCTTATCTGACCCCATTAGATTATCTATCAACTTGCATAATCAGCGTCTGCAAACTCCCGCTGACCTGAACTGCACTGTACTGAACCCAAATCAACTGTGCACACCACACTGTGACCTGATTATATGTGGAAGTGGACAGCAGGGTGGCAGAGTGATTCAGTCCCCACTCCACAGTTTATATCCACCAGCTGCAGAAGAGTCAGAACCACAATCAGAAATACTTCATCGATCCCCAGGGGGAAATTGATACCTGAGCAAGAAAATGTATCTCTTCAAGCTCAAGGTCCAATTCTGTGTCAGAAACTGATCACACTGTAAATACTGTACAGTTTAAAAATAAAGTTGATCTTTTCAGGGATCAACAGAATGAAAGTATCTATTTACTGTACAATCACAAAATGTTACTGGACAGTTACAGAAGTGGTGGATTGTAAATACATTTACTTATGCTGTAGTGTAGTAAAAATGTTGACATATCTACCCGATTATCAACTTAGTTGTGTCCACATTGACAAACTTCAACAGTATAATACTGTAGTAGAATACATGGATCCATTATAATATATAACTTTTTGAATCCATCCAATTGTATATTCTTAAAATGAACACCAATTCCTGGTTTTACAGGGAGCTGTTTGATCTAGTTGTTTGTGGAAGTGCCTCGTTCTTTGGTACATGTTGTAATTTCCTTTTACCAATTCATTTTAGGTCTATGTGACGATTCCACTGAGTTGATTAGAGGGTTATTCAGATCACCTGTTGGGAATGGGCTACTGATTACTAATTAGGAGCAGCTTGGTGCTTTTACTCTCTTGGCAAATCAGGATTTTCCGCTGCCATTCCTGTAGGGCTTAAAAGAGGCGAGTATTCTGACCCTTCCTTACCTCAATGCACACCTCAACTAAGACGATAAGTCAGCCAGAAACTTTGTGTGGGCACTTTTTATCATGTCTGGCAGTCGTAACCCTTCTGACACAGTTTAACTGACATCATTACATCTACTGTGAAGTACATTTAAAAAGAACATGTTGTTTTTGTTTGTATTGATCAAGACCATGGACTGTTTCTAAGAATTGGACACATGTGACTTTCTTTACTTTTTCGGAAGCAGCAGTAAAACGAGTGCAGCAAAGGAAAACCGATTTTCTTTAGACATTTTAAGAACATTTTAGGCGACCAAAATATTACATTTAGCTTTTATTAATTGAGAACACACTGTGAAAGAGTTAAAGCTGCACCAAAAGCACGGACAATTGGGATTGTTTCAAAAAATACTATCTTTTCCTGAATGATTATGTGTAAGTAAAATGTTGAATCATCCCCTTGTTTGACTTATATTCACTGAATGGGTCTATACATTCTAAAATAAACATTGTGTTGTATTGAAGAAGACTTGAAACTAGCGATTGAGAATAAACGTACAAACGAAAAGTAGGCTTACATTTCAGAATTAGCGTTGATCAAACACATATCACTCTCTTCTTGATAGTTGAATGAGCCTGGCTAGCTCCAGTTGTCTGGGTTGAAAAGAGTTCATTTTCCCCTGAATGAATAAAGATTTAAAAAGCTCCTCTTTAATCCTCCAATAAATACTTGTCCCTAAGGAATGTTTTCTGACTAAGTCCATAAGAAGGCATTCCTCTTTTGGCCCAAATAACTCTGTTTGTTTGAAGACTTGAACTATTGCGTCGTCTTACATAATGCTACAGGATTCCCTACAGAGTATACCTCACACAATGTCAAAAATGCATATTATTACAATTTCCACTCATTATTCAAATTCTACATTTCAGTGCTGTCCTCTGTTCCTAACATATTTAAATTAATTCCTAACTAGGAGCCTGAGCTCATGCTTGTTGAATAAATGCATTACCCCAAAGCTTTGATAAAAAAAAAAAATCCTGACAGAAAACCTTGAAATCTCTCCTTTTGTGTAAAATGTGCTCTGCCGATCGGAGCAAGTCCTGGTTCTGTGTATTTTCCAATGAAATTCAAAATACCTTGAGAGCTGGTTACAACAGCTCAGAGTAACGAACCCTGACAGAAAGTATCACTGCAAGCTGTGTCTTTCTGAAGGACTCTCTGAAGGCTGTTTATTCATAGTTCTGTTTTAAAATAGAAACTCTGATGAAAAGAAAGAAACTAGTATTGCATAACCATCACTCTGTCAGCTCCACTTGCCGAAAAAGTCCTAAAATATGTATATGGCTATTAGACAGAGATGATCTAAGTCCCAACTTGAAAAGCTTGTATGAATGAAGGTAATACAAAATGAGTTTAAAAGGAAATTCCACCAACTTTGCGTGCATGCTAAAGTCAGATAAAGAGAACCAATCCAAAACAATCGTATTACATTGTTGTTTAGTCTGAGAAGAAATACCTCAATCAGGAGAGACTTGTTTTCTGGTGGAAGAATATTTATTGACACGTGCACAAGATGATAGAAATGTATATATTCTTTGGCGATAAGCAATGTTGTGACAAGATGTGTCTTACTGGAATTGGATGGGGTGAAGGAAGGCCGCAAACACGATGCTTGAAATGAAAGCTGATGGCGAGAGAGAGGAGAACAGATTTAAAGTTTGACTGCAGCATGATGATTAGCTGTTGGAGTTGGAAAAAGACGGTTAACCAACAAAGTGACACCCATGATTAGCTTATAAGAGGCAGCTGGGGTAATAGGAGAGAGATTGAATAACAACAATAGTCTTCCTTATGCGCTGAGCTTCATTTAAATTGACATCTGATGAGCAATTTGGCTCGCACAGATATTTTCAACAGAAGGCGGATGCTACTGAATGTTATTTAAGCAATAGCTCACGACAGGCCGTGGTATATGCTCATTATATCACAGCTAAGGGGCGTGGTTCGGCCCGACGCGAAGCAGTTTGCTTTTCAGCCCAACTGTATATTGTTTTTCTCAGACGCGGAGGGATACTGACTTGTTGTGAAAAGTAACTTACAATCCGTGGTATACGCTCAGTATATCACGGCTAAGAACCAATCAGATTGCTTGATTTGACTTGTCCGTTTTATAAGTTAGATTATATACCTGTTCAAATATGGGAAAGGTTGGATCCAGAACTCAAATACTAAGAAATTGGCCCAATCTCAGACAAAACAGAATTTGATATATAATTAGGGAAAAACTAACCGAAAAGAGCAGCAAAATATATCATAGCATGGCATACATGTAGGGAAAAGCAAACTGTACTAAGCTAGTAGTAACCTGTGTCGTTGTATTGTAGGTTTTGTATCGATGGTCTAAAAATAGATTGTGTTGAATGCAGCACAGAGATAATCATTAGTGTTCAGTAGATGCCGCATTCAGAGTCAGGATGTCAACAAGCCACTGAAAACTATTTTTTTAAAGACTGAGATAGAAACTAAATCAAAATCAGTTCCCAAAATAGTTGTTTATTTCATTCAGGATAATAAAGTAACTATTTTGACTCAATTTTCCTCGGCCCTCTCGGTCCTGCTGGTCTTGGTTTTATTTTTCAGTTTATCCTTCAGAAAGTCTCAAGCACAAATGAAAAAAGTTATTTTTCTTTCACAAATAAGTCACATGACGCTGCTTGATTTGTAACATGAGACCATTTTAGTCGATATAGCATGCACTGAGGAATGTATGGCTTCATTCAACAACATAAAAACTGATTTAACTCCAAATGAAAAGGGGGACATTTGAGTTCATTTAAGTGATTACACGTGTAGGCAGATGTGTGAAAAGTCAGATGAATGAAACTTGACCATGACACATTGTAGCTATTGAAAATGCTTTGAGTGCATAAACCAAAAAAATCCAATAAATATGGGTTTAGTCACTTGAAACTGTGAAAAGAGTAGAGTTGATTTCCAACGAGAAGCAAACCAAGTCGAATAATGCTTTTGTTGTTCAGACTAGGTAAACATGCGCAGACTGCATGTCAAGAGCTTTATTATGGAGGAATACACGTGGCTTTGTATCATCGGGGATGAGAGCTCCCTGGTGGATTGAAAATAATCATGAATGTTCTTTCCACATTGTAATCTCATTATGTGCTCACACAGGGTGTTCTTGTTTCATACAACACACCAACTCATCCCATGTCTCTTTTTTCTTTGGCTAATGCTTTCTTTTTAGTCTTCTCTTCTCCTTTTTTCTTCTCATCTGATGATCCTCTCTCTATTCCTCTATTCTGTCTGTCTCACCTCATCAGTGTCAAGTATCTGTAGGGAGATACAACAGTGTGTGTGTGTGTGTGTGTGTGTGTGTGTGTGTGTGTGTGTGTGTGTGTGTGTGTGTGTGTGTGTGTGTGTGTGTGTGTGTGTGTGTGTGTGTGTGTGTGTGTGTGTGTGTGTGTGTGTGTGTGTGTCGGAGTTGCTAATGATCTACAAATCCTGTGGTCGTGCTGTAGCAATATAGCAGCCAGGTGAAAGTATGAAAGGTGGTAGAATAAATTGCACAGCTATTTACGATATATATATATATATATGTATATATATATATATATATTGCACATTAGTTGCACAACAGGAGTGTTTTAGTCTTTGTTGTTATATGTGTGTGTCGGGGTCTACCAGGGGGCTGTGGTGGTTAGACAGCCTGACCTACGGCATCTCTCCATGAGACACCCCAGGTGCTGAAGGACAGGCTGTCCTGGAGGGGGGGGGACACGTTGTCCCATGTTGCTCTTGACTCAAGTCCTCAATGAAACCATAACCTGTGATGAAGGGTCACGTCTTTGGAGTTAGGCAACAGTATACGACCTGAAAGAAGGAAAGTTTCAGATGATTGTATTTAAATCACTTCATACAATTAGTCGAAAATAATCATATTGCATTGGCATCATTTTTCTCCCTCAAAAACAATATTGTAACAAAATAAAATGACATTCATGAAATGTAAAATGGCATTGTAACTGAAAAATACCTGCTGCTTTTCCCATTGGCACCCACACATTTCACACTATTATAATACATGTTGAATGGCCTGGTTTTTGATAATGATTCGGCGCAACACGTGAATATGAGTCTCTGTTTTGGCTCTCTCTCAGAGGGTTGATGGTTGTGTTATGGTCTCTGCCTCGCTGTGTTAGCGACAGCATGTGACAGGGTCAAGCAATCTGCCCTCTCTCTCTCTCAGCTAACAAGCCCAGTGACACATGGTGTTTGCTCTCTAAGCTAAAAACAGATCATTATTGGAAGATTTTCAGCTGCGGGCATTGACAATGCTAGTATAAAATATAAGAACAATCTACAGTACAGAATATACTCTATACTAACAGTACACAACATAATTTCTATTTTAATAAGAAAACCTTGCAGAATCTCAACATGAGGTCCATTATTAGCTGCTCTGGAGCTTGTCTCTTTCACTTTTGTCCCTAAAATAGTTTAGGCCAACATGGACGAGAGGTCTTTGAAAGACTTCAATGACAGTGTGGACTTTGTGATATTGTTTTGGAAGCAGCTGTTAGCACAGTCAAAAATATATACCATAACATATGCAAATAGTATGAAATTGAGAGAAAATAGAATATACAGAGATGAGATTTTGTCTTTTTTTGCCAGAAATGTGTCACCCTGGTTCGGTAATTAGAAGTGCATTTTATTTCTACTATTTTCTTACTGTAAGAGTTAAACAATCAAATGTAATGATAATTGTGATGGTCATTGAAGAAGAGAAAAAAAGTACATCTTTGTACAGTTTGCTTTTCCCTACATGTATGCCATGCTATGATATATTTTGCTGCTCTTTTTGGTTAGTTTTTCCCTAATTATATATCAAATTCTGTTTTGTCTGAGATTGGGCCAATTTCTTAGTATTTGAGTTCTATTTTAGTAAACATCTTGGCTCAAATGTCTTGATTCACACAGTAGTGTAACAGGAAGTGCTAATCTGTCCTTGTGTTTTTGTCTGATCTGAGAGCAGTGACTCTTTCTGTCTGTCTGTCTGTTTCTCTCTGACTAATGGTCTGACTGTGGGAAAGTCTTGGCCTGTCCTTGGCCCGTACAACAGATTCCACCATGTGATCGGAGGCAACAGATTCCCTACATATCAGACGACTCGGGTGTCCATGTCCGCTTCCTGCCGTCACAGGGACACACAACACACACACATACTGACACCTAAACCTAGTGTCCAATCTGCCTTCCTGTCCCGTGCTCTGAGCTAGTGGCCCAGTTCGGATCCACACAGCTGCCAGCCGGCTCAGGTTGCAGCACTCAGCCTTAAAATAGATGCGATGACCATTAACTTCCAACATGCTAACCACAGAGCTTCCTGTTAAAGCAATGATGGCCGCATCGAGTTACAGAGAGCAGAAGGACCATTCATACTCCTTATGGTCACACAGATGAGAAAAGAAAATAATTTACAAACAAAACTAAATGTAAAATGTATAAATACAAGAAAAATGCTTCATAGGATTATGCCGTTATTCATTTTATTATTTACACCTGCGATATAATACAGTCAATACTGTGTTTGTTCATGTACGTTATAGGGTCTTGAGCATTCTGTCTTCAGGGATTGTAATGTTATGTTAAATGTTTGTTTCCTTGTACCTTGTCTTGGTAGTTTCCCTTGTTGCTGTTGTAAGTAGAGCTGCTGTGAACCAAGTAAAATGTGAGACTTGATCTGGCAATAAAGTATTATTGTATCGTATCATATCAACATGTCTAAAAATGTCACATCCCTTTCATGCTCTGCCATTTTTCCCAGATGTTCTTAATTACCCTATGTGATACTGAATTCCTGACAACTCGGAAGTCAAAAACTTCCAAACTTTGACTGGATAAAACACAATGGAAAGGCCCTTAAAGTCGGAAATGGTACTTGTAAACTTGTGAGCAAATCCATCTACCATGACTTCACGTAGAGGCAGCTGAAATGTTGCCAAAATTATAGCACTAAAGCACTTAATCTTAGTCTAAGGCCTAATCAAAAAATGACTTGTTAAGATTGATGTCTTGCGCAGTATTCAGATTCAAATTCTGGCTCTACATGTTTCCCATATTGCATAAAACTGCCTAGTTTAGTATGTTCTCAAACTAAAAGTTACAAAGTAGACCATCATTTGCAAAAGTCAGCTCTCGGCTGATTCTTTCAGGGGGAGAAAATAATGAGTAATTTTTGAGTCAGAGCGGTCAGGGTGATTTTCAGTCTGGGGCTCAATGGAAAAGAGGCCCTTATCTGGTGAGTAGGTGTTCCGAAGGCCTATTTCTGGTTGGAGTGCCAACAGACAAGCTCAAGTGTTTCCTCTGTTTTATCATCCCCTCACACACACATACACACACAGTCCCTCATACAAGCAGAGGCACATTTGCGTGCACTCACATACCAACACTGTGGCAAAGCACTGATGAAATCCTCACAAATCAACACTCAACATCAACAGGAGAGGTTGAAAAAACACACACACACACACACAAAAAAACATACATTCTCAATATTCTGTCACCCTGTCACTATGGCAACTGTCGCACAGCAATTACTCGTGTGGTGAAGTGTGAGCGTGTTTTAGTGTGAGAGTATAAGTACCTCTATGCATGTAAACATTTGTTTGTGTATGCAAACATGTGCATATGTGTTGAGGTGTCTGTGTATGTGGCAGTGATTACTTTGATGGATGTAGAGTAATATCTCACATAATTCTGTGAAGAGGATTTTAAAGTGGAGTTAAATACATTAAATACTCCAGGACCTACAGTGGGAATCCTTAGATCACACATGTGAAGAAAGTTCAGAGTCTATATCATATCCTCCGTCTCAGAGCTACTGTGTGATTGTTCCTGTCCCAGCAAGGTTGGCAAAAGTTGAACTTACTTTAAGGTTATAAGACTTCACCTAAATGTAGCCTTGAGCTTTGTATTCATGTTCCCAATAGGATGAATTGATCTTACTTTGGTATCCACCGTCACCTTTACTCTAGTGCCACCAGCAGGTCAACATTTACTTGATCATCCATTGGGTGTCCTCCATATCTACTAAATTAATAAATGGATTGACCTAAAATGTTGGACGTTCATGGTTCCCAGATGATGCCTCCCATTGACATTGGTTAACTTTTCATTTAGTGCCATCATCAAGTCTAACTTTTTGTTTGTGTAATACTATGTTTAACCATCAAATACCTGTAAAACCACCTGCTACATATTTTATCAGCTGACTAAATGGCCCTTAGTTGTCATCAGAACCATAGATTTGATATTGATATGGCACTTTTCTACCTCATAACTGGTTTGAACAGCCTAAGAAGATCTGGTGTTCAGTTACTTTGATACATCCATTATACTGACGCCCAATCCAATTTGAAATATTCCCAGGTGGGAAGCCAGTGGGGGGGTCGTGTCTTCATGACCAGTAAACCCCCTGTATGTACTGTAGATGCTAAGAGGCTCTCGGTGACTCTCTGTGTATCAGAGGAGGCAATGCTAATTGACAAGTAAAAAAAGCAGCACCAGTCCAAACTATTTTTTGTAAATTGTTCCCAATTCTTTGTGGTCTGTGTGTTCATGTTGTAATGTGTGTTGTTTCAGTGATGTTTGTACTTTTTATTTGTGCATCACTTCGTAATATCTGCTTTTGAAAAGAGGATTATAGTACATTTTACCTTAAAAAACATTATGGATTTATGGATTATTTAGGAGTGAGCGTGTTGGTTACAACATAGGGCTCTCCCAGCTTCATTAATATTCGATAGGAGACCAATTTACATCCAGACGGCAGGAATACTAACTGACCTCTTCCTCTCTCCATTCACAGACTCTCCCTCTCTTTGAGTCTCTGCCTGTGTAAGTGTGTGTCTCATGTCTTCAGCTGTGTGCGGTCTGCCTTTTGCATCTTTGTGTGTTTTTCTATGACCTCAAGAGAAGTCATCCTGTCCGGTTAGCAGGTCAGCTCCTGAGATATGAGAACGTCTTCTTTTTACCATCTAATAAGTTTGCTTAATTTAGCATGTGGATAGTGTTGTGCCGATGTCCTCCATCATTAATAAGTTTCCTTTCGTTTCCTGAAATGTACGGAGGTGTGTGGCGCAGTGGATTGTGCGTTAGTGTTCGGATCAGGGGGTCACAGTTTCTAACCCCACTGCAGTCAGCATGTCGTTGTGTCCCTGGGCAAGACACTTCACCCCAAAATTGCTCCTGTGGGGATTGTCCACAGTATTGAGTATGTAAGTCGCTTTGGATAAAAGCGTCTAACAAGTGACATGTAATGTATTGACATGAAAGGTATGTTGTATTGTTTCAAAATTGCACATTGTGTATTACTGAGTTGTAGGTTTGTACCCAATAATGACGTAAACACATAATTGTACCTTTGGGGAGGATATAGAGGTAATAGTAGCTAGGTTGTAGTTACTGTAAAGGCTAATGCCTCCTTTCCACATCCATGAGAATGTGTTTTGGTCAACATGACATCAATATTGTCCAGCTGGTGGCTTATGCAGCTCTTGCTGGGTCGCAAAGAAGAGGAAGAAGAACATAACAATGAATGCTTGTTTGGAGAGACTTTGGTACAAGTTTTAATCAGAACAACTTTTACTGCTACCACAAATTACAATCATGAAGATAGAAAAATAAAGAGTTAGTAGAAAAATGAGAGATAATATCAATTAAACAAATGTGCAAAAGTGAAACGTAAGCATAAAGTCCAATAAAAAAAGTGCATCACTGTATTATCTGTAAAACAAGTAGTAGGAGTAGTATTAATAGTATGTTGTGTGAAGCTCGTTTTCTCTTAATTAGTTCAACACAACAACGCCAGCATTTGAAAGCGGTTGTTGTTATTGACAAACACAACACGTTGCGTGGCTTGAAGGTGCCCTGGCCTGCAACATCAGACCGGACTGCACCCGCGTAGAGGGATGGATGAGAGGATGACATTAATGATTCATGGCCAGGGTTCGGTTGTTGTCGGTTACTGGCAGAGTGCCTGACGTCCCTCCAGACGGGCTAAACGATGATGTCATGCTTTAGAGTATCGATTAAACTCCACGCTCGAACTCATCGCCCCGTCTCTCTCTTTCTCTGTTGTTCTCTGTGTCTTTCTCTCCTCTCCTCTCCTCTCCTCATACAATGACCTCATCAAGTCCATCATCAGAAACCAGATGCGTCCACTAAAATAATAAAACTCTCATCCAGAGAGTCATAAAACACTTTATAATCAGATGGTCCACGCCAGGATCGATCATTTCCAGTTAGACCCGGTACCCTAGAAGGCCGCTTTGGATGCTGCAGTGGGATGCAGAGAGGGGGGGGGGGGGGGGGGAGGATTGATGGGGGCCGAGAGTTGGGTTACATCTAAAGTGCACCAGAGAATCGATAGCTTGTGGAGGCCCTGGCACACAGTCAGAGTTATGGACCGGTGTCTCGTGAGAACCGAAGCACACAGGCCTGCTCCACAGAACAGCCCTAACAAAAACAAGAGATTGGGTTTCACGTTCAAAGTATTACACACGGACAATTATATGCACCTTCTGAAACAACAACGATCTGATGCGAACAGTTTTTCACTACTGTAATTGCTTCATTCTGTGGTATTACTAATGTACAACTCAACAGGTTTGGAATAATGACGTATTCCGTTAGCTGAGAATCGTTATCACTTATGGAGAATATTGTCAGGATAAGCCACAGATATATATTTGGTCTTAAAACACTCTCTGCCTCCAAAGACAGCCTCTTGCAAATCTGACACTTTAGCCAATAGGATTTTACAAGAATGGTGATGCCAAAGGAGTTTATTAGTAATAGGTGTTTTTTATAGCCAATTACATTTAAACTTTGAACCTACATAACCATCTACTGAACAGGTGGGATGAGCAACATTGGTTACCATGTTGCTCAGGCCATGTTAAAATATCATGTTTTTATTTTATGTCATTTCAAGGAACAGATGAAACAGCATTGTATTGAGTCTTAGACAAGTTGATCTGTTGGTGACGTAATTTAAAAAATGTAAAGTCTGTGATTATAAGCAATGTATATTAGGCCTTTTTGAGGATGGTTGAAATAGTGTGTCATTTAAGAGATGTAGACCATGATGACGTAATAAAAAGAAGACATTTATAAAGGATTTGACGATCACTGACTTGGGAAACAAGGGAACGTTTGATGAGAAAAAGAAAGAAGAGGAAAGAAAAGATAAATGAATGTACAACTCAATGCTCCCTCTCACTGTTCGGACTAATTCTATAATATAAGTAAGTGGATTGGCAAGTTTGGTTAACCGTTAGTAAAAAAATGTATCTCAAGTTTGTACTAAAGTCTTGTTCTCAACTCATTCATGAAATCCAAGGTTTGTTTTCGTCTTTCTTTTCTTTACATTCTCATTCCTAGTACAAGCTCAGCTACTGCTGCATCAATCTCTACTGGAGTGTGTGCTCCTCAGAGCAGAGCTGATCATGTGACTGTTCACAGATCACTGTGTTTCACTCGGGATGTTTGGACATAGCGAGTGATTCTGCTCGACCACGTTTGTGTGTTCGGATACACAATGGAGGCCAGACCGAAGCAAATACACACACACACACACACACACACACACACACACACACACCACACACACACACACACACACACACACACACACACACACACACACACACACACACACACACAGTGAGTGAGTGCCCTGCGTTTGCCTTGCTGAACTGCACTGCAGAGCTCCATTCATAGTTAATCAATGGAGAGGAAATGTAGATCCTAGATTATCCTTCGCAGTGGCCTCTTTTCTCTCTCTCTCTCTCTCTCTCTCTCTCTCTCTTTCTCTCTCTCTCTCTCTCTCTCTCTCTCTCTCTCTCTCTCTCTCTCTCTCTCTCTCTCTCTCTCTCTCTCTCTCTCTCTCGCTCTCTCTCTCTCTCTTTATATTTCTTTATATCTCTCTCTCATACCTTTTTTTTATCCAAATGTGTCTCATACCGCCTGGCTTCATCTTTGTTAGCTTCATTTTTCTGCCTTGATCCTCCTTGTTCCCCCCCCCATCCTTTCCTCCAAGACTCATTTTTAGTTGAATGATATATCAAACAGAAGCTGGCTGCTGAATGAGAGGGATTTGCTAACACCCCCTCCTCTGCATTTTCTCTCTCACACACATATGCATAACCAGCCACAGTACTGAGTGATCCGCTAGAGAAGATCAAAGGGAGCATTAATTCCACTATACTCAAGACACACACACTCTCTGCTGAATGCTATTCATTCATTAATGCTGCACATCTCAGTTTCATTTATCACTGGCCTTGAGTTAGTGAAACAGTCTGGAAAACAGGAGATCCTATTTTGTTTTCATGTCACACACACTTAATTTTGTCTGCACATACATTGATGTAATAGTACATCTGTGGCTAAGAGTATGCGCTAATAAAGCATGTTCGCTTTCATGCATGGAGAGATACATTTATGTGAATGCACGCACAATTACGCCGCCTGCTCACTTGCTAGGATCTGCTGTCACATGGCCTCCGCTCAGGAACACACGAGGCAGTGCAGAGGAACATGATCACATCTCACGCTGTCAGGCATTTCTCCCACTTCTCCACCTGAATGTGAGAAACATTTGAGTGTTCTTGTGTTCATCAGCTTCGTTACTGATTCTCTCTGGCTATAAAGGGTCAGATGTAGTGTCAAGGGTAACTGTAACAACTTTTCAGATGAAAGAAAATCCTCGACTACACTGGGACCACAAAGTGTTTTTTCGCCCACTCCAGCAGGATTTCCAATCATTGCAACCCAAACCCCTGCAGATGCATCATCTCACTCCCACCAGTGTTTTCTATTGGAAATCTATCTACCTCACCCTGCTAGAAGACAGGACACATGCAGCCCTTATGGATTACACTTTCAAGCTGTGGGACCTAGAATTGGATAAAAATGTTATGGTTCGGGTCGGGTCCCTGTTTCTCTGATAGTTTGTGCTGTTTCCCGTAGCAGCAGATACAAACCAGATGCTGGAATGTGATTTCCGAGAAGCAGTGATATTTGTTACTATCTTTACAGATCACATTTGTGTAAGAGATGTCTTTTTTTTGGTAATTGATTGGTAGTTGAAAAGAGTGTATATCACAGGATGTATAGAGTTTAAGCAAAGAAATGTTAAGGATGAACTAAATTAAAGTGCCTTATTGTCTACAAGGAGGCCACAAATGTAGGCACGGTTAGCCAAGAAATAGAGATCTCAAATTATTTATATTATAATTAATATGAATATTATATTTAATCACAATGGTTATGCTAAATGCCTCTGGTCAACATGAGAGTAAATGCTGTTTATATTGTTGCTGTGATCAAATGTGTCTAATGCACCCATGAAGAAGTTAAGAATTTCAACCGTTTAATCATTATGTTGTGCTTTAAAATAAAATAAAATGTATTTTCCTTCAAATGTTGGCTTTATTTTCAGGGTTTTGGCATCATACCTGATTTCCAGTGCAGGGATTATTACTTACTTTTGGGGTGAACTCACTTCTACGAACTATCCTGGAACACTGTTTCCATATAGAAAGGGATACTTGATGTTGAGGATAAATGTAATCCTTCCAATGAAAAATGTTACTCTTTTTTGTTTGTGTTTTCAATATTTGTAAGCGCCTTAGGCATTATACTGTAAACACACAGTTTCCGTTAAACTTCCATAGAAGATTGTATTTTCATGTATTTGGGATTTTTTTAAACAGCCCATGGAAAATCCTGCAGTCAAAAAAAAACATCTGATCAGCAGACAGTGTTTGCACAACATTTTTAGGCTGACCCTAAAATTCCCTCAGCATAAAAAAAGAAACCTTCAGGCGGAGCTGCAGCTTTTTTCCCTCCTGCCAACATGTTTAATCAACACCTTCATCTAGCAGCACACTGCAGATGTGTGATTAACAAGATGAGAGACCTACTTTCCCCCTCACACAGACATCAGCGGGTTTCCAGCTGTAAACACCGCTCTCCCTTAAATAGTGTGTGTGTGTGTGTGTGTGTGTGTGTGTGTGTGTGTGTGTGTGTGTGTGTGTGTGTGTGTGTGTGTGTGTGTGCGTGCGTGCGTGCGTGCGTACGTACGTGCGTGCGTGTGTGTGTGTGTGTGTGTGCGCGTGTGCTTCGACATGTGGAGGCCGGTCACTGAAGTGCTTCCTTTGTAATTACAGACACTTTGACAGCAGTTTATTTACTATGAAAAAGAAGAGAGATGGAAGATGTAACAGTGTGCTAATGCATCTTATTAATGACATGTTTAAATGATTACAACTTTTTTAAGGGCACCCTGTAGGGTCTGAAGCAATGTCACAATAAAAAGAATACCGAAATGCATTTTATTTGAATTCTGAGGGTGTCAATATGACAGTTGTTTGTTATAAAAACAGAAATGCAATCAGTGAATTATTACTAAATTTGCCGTTGAATGATATTAAATTGGGTGGTGGGAAAGTGTCTGGTGTCTACAAATGAAAGTGGTGTAGCAGCTTAAAATGCAGTATTTGAAATAGACAGCTACAATATTGACTACAGTACATGTTGTGGTTTTAATTTTCAGTAAGTTGATTGAAAGTATCTCTGGTCAGTCTGATTTATCGTGTTGACATGTGACACATGTGAACAAAAAGTTCAGCAAAAACACAAACTAGTTGGAAACAGACTGATCTGTGGTGGTTTGAACACATTAATTAAAACAAATGTCTGGTACATAGATTCTCAGAGAAAAGGGTTTCAAAACCACAAATGCAAAGGAGATCGCTGAATCGGACTGGCAAGTGTTTTTGTCCAGGCTTGAAGAAAAGAAGCAGGGTTAATAATAAGAACAAACCCAGAGCATACAAAGCCCATTGATATATATATGACTTAACTCTCTCAAGAGCCTGTCCTCGTAAGAGACGATGCCTATTTCTTTCACTGTTTCTCTTCGCAGAGAATAACCAATAATATTGAAGGTCCAAATAAGCATGTTATGCATGTCTAAGGTGAACTACTTCATCAAAAACAATGATCAACTTCTAAATATACTTTCTTTACAGTAACCTTTCATATTTATACAAAGAATGCCCCTACTTGTGCTTTGGATACCCTCTCCCAAACACTGCAGTATGTCTGTTTTAACATAATTAAATACAATCACACTGATGATCTATTTAACCAAAGTGTATTATCGTGTTAGAGTGCACACCTACTTTTCCTTCAGGGAAACCAATGTTTCTAATTAAAAGATAAGTGACACTATTCATTACTGGAATGCCTTTGAAAATGACCATGAAAGAACAAAATTAATAGTTTCCATAGTTTGTTTTCCTCCTCTTGCCTTCAAACAACACCTGAATAAATCTATGATGATTCATCATTTGATGCTTACTCTGTAATGACTTTCTCGTGAATGAATTAGTTTAGAGTAGCTGTAATAGTCTACACGTTCAGAAAATATAATAAATATTGCCCTGTTGTCAGTTTGCATCCCTGACACTCATCCACTGCATTGGATGTGTGCTTATTTTGTTTTTTTAATATACAGTTTGAGCTAGATTTAAATGTTAAAGGTCACTGATAACAACGTGTCATAATCTCATTAAAACCATGTGTTATTTAATTCAAAACCTCCTTCAAAGAGCATGAATACTTGCTTATTACTTATTTTCATATGAAGGGCATCTCACATCACAACACCCCCACTGTGTTTTCTTTCTGCAATAGCTCATTTTAAGTTTGAGTATCTCTGCAGTAAAATACATTATAAATGCCCAGTGGCAGAGAAGATTGTTTTTAATCTTCATCTCTCTCTCTGTTTCTCTGGAAAGACAATAGTGAGTCGTGCCTGTTTGTGAGGCCGGTCTCTTCCCACCTTCCCACTGAGACAGAAAGCAGGTCAGAGTGAGACTGGCTGTCCCTGACACATATTGTATAACACGCTACCCAACAACACTGTGTTCAAAAATATCCAATACTGAGTTGAGCTGCACTGTGTGCGAGTTTGTGTGCGTAGGTGTGTTGTGAGAATTCCTAGACGTGTATGTGCAGCAAATGTGTGTGCGCTGTGTGAATGTGTGTGAATGTTGCAGTGAAACAAATTAGTCGGATTGTGATTGATACAAATTTGTGTGCCTCAGTTTTTGGTCAATTATTTAACAGGTGAATCACTTTTACGCATTTTTCTTTGTAATCTGTGATATGGAGACTGCCCTCGCAGAAGTTCTGCATCAGCCTTTCTGGAGGAGCCACAAAACGCTATCATAGAATGAATAACGTCTGCGTATAAAGGAGGTCGGTTACATGAAACTGCTTTCTATCATTTCTATACATCCTGTTTACTGGTGGATTATATGATTCTTGCATATATTCACACGAGCATTCGGAAATTCAGTTACATGAAGCTATGGAAGAAAAATATGTTAGAGTGAATTTATGGTGTGTTGTAAAGTTGCATTATCTTTGGTGGTTAGAAACAGAACTTTATAATCAGCAAGTGCATTCATGATGAGACAATGAAAAGGGACAGGGATAATTTAATCATATTTAATGGCTCACATTCATTTTCTGGCTGCTGAGTTTTGAATTACTTTAAAGGGGACCTATCATGCAAAATGCACTTTTGTACGTCTTTTATACATGGATATGTGTCCCCGGTGTTCCAGGGAACTCACCAAGTGTCAGAAAACACAACCCTCTCTATTTTCCTCCATACCCAAATCTCTAAAAAAGGGGCTGCAACGGATCTGATAAAAACTGATCCAGATTTGAACACTGTCCTGACGTCAGGACAGTGGCGCTACGGCTATTGGGCCAACTCCACCAATCAGGAGGAGACAGCCACGGCCATTGCCGTTCGAAAGCGCTGGAGACGCTGTAGTACATATGCCAGGCCTGTAGATGGTGCTGCTCTCACAGAATCTGCCCTTGCAAAAACAGGGGTAAAAAAGTGAAATGAGACATGGCTGAAATGCATGATCTGTTTGGTATTTTGAAAAAAAAAAAAGTATAAATATGCCTTATATAGGTATGGTCCTACACTATATTATTCAAATATAGCATGATAGGTCCACTTTAATTGAGTGCAGGAAGGCCTGAGACAAACACATTTCAGTGATGAATACTGGAAGAAATGATAGCATGTCTCAGTTTTTGGGTTGTTTAAATAGAGAAAAAGCCTTATCTTGCGTGTATTTCTAAAAATATTGGATGTACTTAAAATCATGTTTTGAATAATGTATTCATGTTTGAAAAAAAGAAAAAACTTTGTACACTGCCTTAATTTTTCTCTTTTGTTCTCTCAGGGATATTAAATAAAAGACATAAACAAAGTATGAATATTTCCAATGCACATTGAACACAGGCTCTGAACAAAAGGAGCCACAAGAAAGTGTAGAACAGAGGCGAGTGGATGTGTTTTCAGTATACAATTAAACGTTTCTGTATTTGATCAAACAATCTTGGCTACCGAAAGCTGAATTAAAATGTCAGATTTGTACTCTCCTTACTTAGTGTTGGATCACATACTTTTTTCTTAATCGATATGTGAAAGAGTATTTACAATTAAAAAGTTAATGTAAATGTGTTAGACCATATTCTTGTACTTGTGTGGAGACAAAAATGTGTTATTTTTTTATGAAAAAAAGGTTTTATGGACAATATGTTTATGTTGCTCAAATTAAAGTATACAAAAATACACTTCTTTTTCTATTTGTTCTAAAAGTTAGCTGGATGTTTCTGGGGAAAGTGTTTTCTAACCAATTCGACTCATCAACTTTTCTGAGGAATAATATGTGTTTGTAACTTGTTTCTACTGCCCCCAAGTGGCCTAAGAAAAAAGAACAGCTGTTGTGTTTTACAGTATTAAACGAATAGAAATGATACTGTCAGTGTGGAATCACATGTTATTGCCCTGCTTGAGCTCTAACTAACATCAAATTAGTTTACTGTTCTGTGTGTTCTTGTGGTCGTGTGTGTGTGTGTGTGTGTGTGTGTGTGTGTTTGTGTGTGTGTGTGTGTGTGTGTGTGTGTGTGTGTGTGTGTGTGTGTGTGTGTGTGAGCTGAGCCTAAGCGTTGTGGAGGATAAACAGAGGAGAGACAGATGGATGGATGCACGAAGAGTGGAAGAGAATAAATCATACCTCTTCCCTCCATCTCTGGTCCAGGTGGTGCTTCATCTCCTGAAGCCCTTCATTCAAATCAGCGTCCTTCCATTCATCTCCTCTCATTAACTAATAGGAACACTTGATCTTAGCCAAGACCGCCCCCTTGTTTTCTCCCAACACAAATACAAACCGCTTCCCTCCTCTGCTCTTAAAATGTTTCATTCTGCTTTTTATATCCATATACTATTGTCGATCTTTAGAGCATAATGAATTAAATCAGTGCAACAAAGTAACGTTAAGGCATAAAAGGAAGATTGATAGCTAGACAGTGTAAAAGAGAGATAGTGTGCAATGAATTATTGCCCAAGCTGCAGGTCAGGACAGATGTCTCAAACATTATCTTTACTTGAGCATTCAGGACCTACCTCCAGTGCAAAACACAAGCACTCACTCACACACACACACACACACACACACACACACACACACACACACACACACACACACACACACACACACACACACACACACACACACACATAATTCACACAGCAAGAGTGAGAGAATCATTCAATACCAGCTTGATGGTGAAGTGGAGTGACTTAGCGAGTGATGTACCAGTGATGGTGACGGTTTTGCACAAATACTCAACCTCTGCAAATTCTTCCTGCTGGGCAGTTAGACCTAACAATCATTGATTATATTGTTTAAGGCAACTTTTCAGAACTTTTGCACACTCAAATGCATTTTGGTCATCGTAGATGTGTAGGAAGTGCGCTCCTTTTCAGGGCGTGACCAGAGTGTGGTGGCTGTATGTTCGGTTGATCCATATGTTAGATCCAAATGTTTGGAAAACCATTCATTAGCTCTCATTCAGGGCACTATATGAGCAGTCAAGAAGACCTTACAGTAAACACATTCATGCAAAATTGGGTATTTGTTAACTTTTTACTACATTTTAATCCCAAATAAAGAACATGTTCCTTTCATTTTAAGTATTCAATACTCTGGTGTTCTCCCCATGTTCTTATATTCATTATCATATGTGTATGTGACACTTTGTGGATCTTCCATTCTGTTTGGTTGTGCCTCCTAATGCCTCCAAAATCCAGAGTCATAATAAGCAGATTCTTTCATGTGTTGAGGTGAAGTGAGTCCCTGAGGGATTGATGCTGTGCTGCTCAAAGACAAGATTCCTCTCACAGATGAAAAGGAAATGAAAGTGGGTGGGAAGCAGCGCAAAAGAGGGAGCCGGAGAGCAAACAGAGTGAGTTCAGGGGTAAAACTGAGAGAGAAGTGCCAAGTGAGAAACGAGCAAATGACTGAGTTGGAGGCAGAGAAAAAGAGAGCGAAGATGGTTCATGAATTAGAAAAGGGGGGAGAAAAAAAGGGTGAAAGTGAATGAAAGCAAAGCAGAGAGGTTAGAATTGTAAGACAGAATACCAACTTCATGTAAATGGGATGGACAAAAAATGAGAAACAAAACTATGTAATGTAATGTATTCCAGTGCAATACCACCTTTAACTATGTCGTGCTATATCAGTAGTAGAAAAAAACAAAAAACATGATGAACTATAAATGCTTTTGCAGGCCTGTATACTGTGTTTCTTTTAATATTATTATTATATTCTGCAGGTGTACCGAGTAAAGTTGACAGTGAGACACTTTATTCACATGAAACCTTTTTTTACACAAGTTAGTTTATTAACATTTACATCTTAGGTAAAAGAAAAACACATATACAAAGTGCAAATCACATACAAGAAAAACATTTATCAAAAATCCATACAAATACAACACACTTATGAATGTAGCAACCAGGTCCCATCCTGATCAACCCTTAAACCTACGGACTTTTTTAATATGATGTGTTTATCTGATACGAAATCTTACTCAAAGTGTAAAGTAACCATTAGCTGTGATATAATTGCAGTGGAGTAAACAGTACAATATGTCCCTCTTACAGTAAATTAGGTGAAGTAGAAAAATAGCATTTAAGATACAACAGAGTGAAGAATAAAATAAGATTTCAGAAACAGAGCAACAAAGAGCCCAGCTGCGTGTAATGTCTTCTGTTCTGTTGAAGGATATTGATTACTGTAACAGAGCAGTGGGGGGTCTCCTACGTGGTGCATCTCTGAATATGTTGCTCACTCTGCAGAACCATCATTATCGTATACACTAGCTGTGATCTTAAACTAGAACATCCTCCTGACATTAGACCATTCGTTGTAGGCTGGCCTTTCTACCCTGAGAAACAGAACAGAGAGAATTACAACAAACGGGTCACGGCATCAAATGGAGATGTAAAAGTAATTAAACTGTTTCTATTATATCGAATAGGCAATACAATATCAGAGAAGCATGTCATCGACACATGTCTAATAAACATAAAAAATTATGCGGGTGCACATGCAATGATTTGTATTTCCTTTTCTTGGACATTTTTAACAATTGCAATCTCAGAGATGTAATATATTAGTACAGCAGACAAGACCTTCATGTTCTTTTATCTAATTAAATTAGTGTCGGTCCTCAGAGAACTGAACGTGTGTGTGTAGGTGTTGAAAAGTGTGTGAACAGAGAATAAATAACAATTAGGGACAGACGGATGGACAGATAGATAGATAGACAGACAGACAGACAGACAGACAGACAGACAGACAGATGGATAGACAGACAGACAGACAGACAGACAGACAGACGGATAGATAGACGGATAGATATATATATATATATATATAGATAGACAGATAGATAGATAGATAGATAGATAGATAGATAGATAGATAGATAGATAGATAGATAGATAGATAGATAGATAGATAGATAGATAGATAGATAGATAGATAGATAGATAGATAGATAGATAGATAGATAGATAGATAGATAGATAGATAGATAGATAGATAGATAGATAGATAGATAGATAGATAGATAGATAGATAGATAGATAGATAGATAGATAGATAGATAGATAGATAGATAGATAGATAGATAGATAGATAGATAGATAGATAGATAGATAGATAGATAGATAGATAGATAGATAGATATATATATATATAGATAGACAGACAGATAGATAGATAGATAGATAGATAGATAGATAGATAGATAGATAGATAGATAGATAGATAGATAGATAGATAGATAGATAGATAGATAGATAGATAGATAGATAGATAGAGCCCAATCCAAGTTATTTGGAGCTGTTTGTTTGAAGAATTATCAGTGAACAAAGTGAGATCATCTGGCTTCATTAAAAAAGATTTCACACGGATAACTGAGAAAATATTCACAGATATTTTTTGCAGTATTTAAGCTCCCGCTCCCACACCACCAACACTACATGTGTGAAGAATCTCACAGGAAAAGGAAACCAATCCTCTCTTGACCACTATCAGACCAATAAGAAAGTATGAAATAACACATGTACCCAAATCTGTAAATGAATGAGCTGACCTGAGAATGAAAGGAGTAAAGAAAAAGTTAGGGACTTGTTTACAAAAATCACTTGGTGTATGAACCAGTGTGTGTGTGTGTGTGTGAAAATATATTAAGTAAAATACTAAATATTAGGTAGACACCCACCAAGTAAACAATATTAGAAAAAGTAAGATATCAACAAATATTTTAAGCAAAACATGTATCTTTTAGAGTCTAAATTACAAATGAATAATGCTAGATGATTTGAGCTAAATATCTAACACCAGCCTGCTTCTGTTTAAGGTTTATGGCAAATTAGTTATTGTGCAATTTTAAGTCAAAATCATGATGTCCAAATCTTCATATTTTACAATTCTGACTTTCAATCAATCAATCGAAGTTTATTTAGCCCAATATCACAAATGTTACATTTGTCTCAGTGGGCTTTACAGTTTGTACAGATTATGAATGATTTCAATGGGTATTTCAATCAAGTTTGATCAATAACTATACATGTGTAAGACTCATCCTTAATGTTTTTTTGTGTATGAAAGAGCTCTCTACTGCACATCGAAGAGTTATTAGGCTTATATGAAAAGCAAAACAGCAACAAAGTTATGAGACGAAAGATAGGAAGGATACAATTCTGTTTACATTGTGACTTTTTGGATAAAGAGACACACTGGGGATCCCCTTATGTTTGTACCCCTGAAAATTATTTATTAATGAATTATTTTAGTGAAGGTAGGTAAGATGTGTCTACCTGTAATATATCGTGTTCTTTTTGCCATACAAATAATTATGGAATGCCATCTACCATAAAGACAAAAATCACATTATTCAAATACATTCAAATACATTCATCTACATTCATCCACACACACACACACACACACACACACACACACACACACACACACACACACACAGACACACACACACAGGCTGTCATATATGTACACAGGGTGATATCATGTGGTCAGTTGAGGGCTCTCACCGGTAGTTCCATAAACCATCTGCAGGCGGCGCTGATCTCATAATCTTCGTCTTCTTCTTCTGCGGGGTCAAGTTTTCTTTCTCTTCCGGTTGTCGTCTGTTCGTGTGGCAGGTACAGAGTTTTCCCATCTATGTGCACTTTTAAAATCTTCATCAATCTTCGTGTATTTTACACTCAAATACACAAACAGCTACCGAGTGTGATACATCACCTTATTGTTCATATGTATACGGCAATATGTATAAGATTTGATCATCATTAATGGTTACATTTTACATTTGAAAAGTGCTAACGCCGCCGAAAGCCAAGCAGCAGCTAGCGTTCAGTTCAACGCAGGGCACTAAAATGCTCACTTGTAGTATAATAGCATATTTTTGGTCTTGTATGTACATCTATAATTGAACTTCTCTGCTATAATTGTTGCTAGTTTGTCTTTGAACCAACGCATCTGTTTACATGATGCAAAGCTTCCTGTGCTACCGGCTGGCGATTCAAACGTTAGCAAACATGCACAAAACATGCTGAATAAAGACTAACGTCTACTTTTTCCTTTCTTCAGATAAACAAGTGTCGAAATGGCCAAGTCAAAGAATCACACAACCCACAACCAGTGTAAGTATTATTGCAGTGTGAAGTTTACTCTTTGAGGAGCTTACTTTTGAAAGCTGTTACACAAATGTCTGACTGACTTTACATGCACCACCACTATCCATCTTTTCAAGTGGTCTTTGCAGAAGTGGATGTTGCAAGGTTTGGTATAAACTGTTAGTGTAATTGTGTCTCTCCTTTTATTAACAGCTCGTAAAGCCCATAGGAATGGCATCAAGAAGCCCACATCTCAGCGATATGAGTCTCTGAAGGGGGTACGTACTGTTTCTGTTGTATGTTTGCATTCAGCCCAGAAATCAGGTTTTAGTGAGAACCTGGACATCTGAAGTGTTTGCATGCAAGGTGGTTACCTGCAAGTGGAATGTTTCTGTGAACATGAAGCTGGTCAGTATTTAGACGTAACACTCTTGTCAGTCCAACTTTGGATTCACGGTTTATTCGATTTAGGTGTTTTAGTGGTTCATTTGTTTTTGTGTATTTGGACTAACTAATCTGCGAAGCACAGACTCGTTGAGCAGTTATTTTTTAAGTTGATGAGGCCTCCCAACTAGTTATCGGCTCATATATCCATGTATCTTGTTGTTTTTTTAAAATAACAAATCACAAGTCTCCTCACGATGCAATATTCTTTGAAAGGGTTGATCTTTACACCTCTATAGAATGGCAAACTTAGCCAGAAAAGGAACTTTATTTGAAAGAAATTCTGTTGGCGAAATCAATTTTCTTGAAATTCTTAAATTAGAGAACGTGGGTTTTCACATACATGATATTGAGTGTAAGGAAGATCCTTAGTTCTACGTGTTGTTTAGTCACTATGATAATGTCAAGCCTTGTCTGGAGAATTGTGAAAGTTACGTTTTTCCTCTTTTTCTTCCACTAAGCACATCCCCCGGAAGATTATGCGAAAATATATATTGATCTGAGTGTGTGCTCATTTATAAGAAACTATGCTACTTTATCCATCTTCCATGTGGATAACATCTTGCACACAAGTGCCTGGAAAATTCTGCTACTATTATTATCAAGGTTGTTGTGATTTATAAAGGGTTTAGAATGATTTGGCTGAAGACGGACTTCTGTGGATGAGAGTACGTCTGATCTTTGCCACTGGTCAGTCAGTGTTCAACAGTGGCAGCAACTGCAAATGATGTGTTAGGCCTGTAAGTTAAAAAGATCTGCTATCATGTAGTTTTTATTTTTACCCTGATATGAACATATGACGAAGACTAAAATGCAAACTCTAACAAGTGTTTTGTTTGTTTTTTGCCAGCTTGAGCCTTTGTGTCTTTCGCTCTGTTTAATTATTATTTTGCTTTAAAACGAATCTTGGAATTGTTCATTACTTCAACACTATAATTCAACACTCACTTTAATTTTCTTTCTTTGCTGCAGGTGGACCCTAAGTTCCTGAAGAACATGCGCTTTGCTAAGAAGCACAACAAGAAGGGCATGAAGCAGGTACAGAAGGCAGAGAAGGCAGTGCAGTCTAAATAGTCATCCGGTCCCCGCCACGTTTTCAATGTTCCATAGACTGTGTTTCTACCATCACAATAAAGCTATGCTTTGTTAACAAACCAACATCACTTGTTTTCCTTTTTGATTGAATGTGCCACACTGATTGTATGTAACAAGTCACTTGATTGGGTGCCTGGGATTTGTCTTAATTCATCAAAATTGGGAATGAAGATGTTAATTTAAGTTTTTTTAAATAGCGTCAGGTAGCTAATTCATTATACAAATGTAAAAAGCTAAACAATATAACTGCTGCATCTCAAGTTGGATTCTGGTTAGGATCCTTCTCAGAGGGAAACATTTATTGTTGAAAATAAACCATATATTTAAGTGTTTGACATCTCGAAATGTGGTTCTCTACTGCCCAACAAGCTCTTAACATAAAGCCAGATACAATCTTAAATTAGCATAAGAGGCCTGCTATCCTCTACTATATTACTGGTTTAGAAATCCCAATCTATCTTGGTTTGTACCTTCCTGTAGGAAACATTGTTGGAAAGGCTGCTGCTGTGCATGGAGTGAACATTATTTCTTTAACATCAGATTCTGTTGGTTTTCCAACTCGGCTGTGATCTTTTAAGTCTGCATTACCACTATAGTTAAGCACAATTTTACATTCAAATAATAGAAAACGACAAGGTCATTGTTTTGTCCACTTTTATTTAAATTCCTTGCTTAGTTTAGTTGCATACTCATGGCTACATATCTCTTGGTAAAATAAACACAGTCAAGGTATACATAAATTGGGGTTTCTGTCCCTGCAATCCTGCAAGAACATTTTTTGTATCTAATGATCCTCGAACAGCCAGTCTCACAAGGCAGTAAAGTGAGACTACCATTAAAAAAGAAAAATGGATTAAAAAGGTACAACATTTTATTCAAAAAACAGTAATGACTTGATTTTAAAACCGTAGGATAAAAGATTCCCCAATATTATAAATAAATAGCCATTAGTAACAAATGAGCTCAGTTATCAGATATGAATAAATACAGCATAAGTACACCTGTGCATGAAGGTTGCATTAAGCACCTAACATTACAGGTTTTTTACATGTACTGTTAACGTAGTGTGTGCATTATGGACTCACTTGGGTATGACTGTTAGTATTGGTCCTCTGTTTGCTTTGGTTTAATTGCGTCTAGAGTCTAGACAATAAACACAGATGGAGGATATTAAGCATGACAATAAAAAAGAAAATTCTAAAAAAAAATACTTTAAATAAAACGTTTTCAATTTAATTTTAAATGACCATATGTACTCCTGTTGAGACAGGGAAAGAGCTGGAAGTGATGTACACAATATTGTCTTTTAAAATCTTGTAGAGTATTCTACTACTTGTAGACCTAGAGAACCTTTCCCACTCCTCCATGCAGAGCTAGTGAAGATGAGGAGCACGTTCAGCCACAGACTCATCCCTCCTCGGCACAGCACCAAGCGCCTGGGACACTCCTTTGTGCCTGTAGCCATCAGGCTGCACAACAAGGGGTCAACAATGTAACACAAAGTACTGTACATCAAATCTGCACTGTTACTGTTACAACTTTCACCTGCAAACATACATGTAAATATATTTAACAATCCGGACGCAGATATGTATATATGTTCATTTAACTAAATTCTTGTTTTAACAGCTACTTACCTGTATATCATTTCTAATTTCTAATTGTAATTGTATTCATCTTATGTGTATATACTTTACTGTACTTTCGCTCGCTCTCTGTTGCTGCTAAAACTCGTCAATTTACCCACCGGGATTAATAAAGGTCCATTTTATCTTACCTTATCTTATCTTTGAGTATAAGTATGAAGTACCATACATTAAATGTCTAATTTATTTTTCTATTATTTTATTGTTTTGTATTTTATTCTCATTCCTTTTTTCCATATATTCAGGAACATATGTACTGTACATCAAACATTACTGTACACACACACATTGGGACCAACATTGACATCAGGGGTACATAGGTACATATAGAGTACATTTATTTAAATAATAATTTAAAGAAATATAAAGGAAACATTTCAAGTAAAATATTTATCAAATACACATTTTGATTTGATGTTGCCGCCTTATTTTAATTTTAATTGTTTGAATAGTGGTGCCATATTGGAATATTAGGTAAAAATGTGCAAGATGTGGTCAATCAATATCTTCCTGTGAATGTGACATTTTCCCTGTGAGAAATGAATGAGTTTGTATTTTATTCTGTAGCAACAAATCAACTTGCGTCGCATCGTCACTTCCGCTCACGCTGTCTCCAGCTTGCATCATTTTTTGTCTCTCTCTTGCACCCGGTGGCGTACAACATGTGAGTAAATCCATTCAAACTGAAAATGAACAACACAAAAGTTTGATTACAGGCTCACTTCACTGAACACCTGATAGAGGGTGTGAGCAAACACATGTTGCCTTTAACAAACTTTACTGTCCGATTAGCTACAAGCTAACTACCTGAAGCATTGACCGGCTAGCTTAGCCTGCTAGCTAACAACAAGGAGGCGTCATTCTTGGGAACTCACTGCTGTGAAAAAGTGACTTATTGGACGCTTTGTGTTAGTTTGGGCATACTTTCTGGGGTTGTATGTTTGGCATGGAAAATCTCTTTTAAATAGCCGGATTGTAGCACAGTAAAATGTAAGAAAGACTGCGTGTTCTGTTGCCAAAGTATCGAGCACTGACAGTTTTGACAGCTATTAATAACATCTGAAAGGATCCGAGGAGGGTGTGAGACATTTACTGAGACACATGTTGCATATAATGTAGGTTAAACTTGTCCCTAACAATACTTAGCATTGTTGTTCAACGTGCCAACATTAGATATACTCATGCAGTCTTGGTTCAGTTGTTTGTATCAGCGCCAGTGGTGCAAGAAGTATTCAGATGCTTAACTTGAGGAAAAGATACCAATACATTATTGTCAAAATACTTTTGTGACTTAAGAGTGAGTCCACTAGTTTAATTTTGGAAATGCATTTTGTTAAAAGTAGCTGTTTAATAAATCTAGTGGAGTAAAAGTACATGATATCTATACAGTAGCATTACATGGAAATACTCAAGTAAATTACAAGTACCTCAGAATTGTACTTTAGTACAGTTCTTGAGTAAATGTACTTAGTCACATCCCACTGTTATTTATTACATTGTCTTCCTGGTCCACAAGTCTAACAACAAAAAAATGTTCCTGTTGTTTTGCAGACACCATGGTGGAGCGAGTCCCTGAGTCCATCAACTTTCCCTCTGAGGAGGAGAAGATCATGACGTTCTGGAAAGATAAGGACTGCTTCCAGGAATGCCTCAAACAGTCCAAGAACCGGCCAAAGTAAATCCAACTGTTTCTTCTTTATATTTGTTTTTTATACGAAAAATGTATCTCTACAACTTGTTGTTTAAGTGTGAGATGAGTTGATCATATTTGTTAAACATGTATTATATTGTATTTTAATGAGAAATGATTATGAACATTTATTCAGTGGTTCAGAACAGTCACATCTTTCTACATCTTTCAATTCTGGCAGTGGTTAGGAATTTTATAAGGGATTATTAGTCAAGCTATTCTGCTGCCAAGTAAAGAAGTGGCTTCTCCTGACCAACCGGTTACCATTTAATACGTTCAGAATTTGATCATCATGACTATCAGTACTTGTTAGTAGTATGTACTTAGAAACAATGGCCCATTGCATTTAGTTTTATTAGTGAAAATGTATTTATTTTCACAAGTTTAATTCACCACAATACAGTTTTTTATTATTTATTATGTTTCCTTTCAAGCCATCAAAATATTTAAATGTGTTGAATTGCAGTGAATAAGCAAACCCTCCCCAACACTACAACGATTTCACACGGTATTTGCTTAATAACTCTTCCAAATCACCTGCTCTGAAATGAACACAGAATCAAACCACTGATGTGACAGTGTCAATAAAAGGGAACAGCGTGACCTTTTTATACATGGCAAACACAAACGGCTCTCCTTCATTTTTCTTGCTGCAAGTTAAAAACAGAGATGGCAGTGAATGTGATTTTCTATACAAAGAAACCATGGATAGGCTTGTATAACTTGACTGAACAGGTTTACAGTCATCATCGTCATATTGCCTTAACCTCTCACATTCACTTTCAAGCTTTTTATTAAAATAAGTCTACATCCCGTTTCCCAACCAGGTACACCTTCTACGATGGCCCTCCCTTTGCCACGGGTCTCCCCCACTACGGGCACATCCTGGCCGGCACCATCAAGGACGTCGTTACTCGCTTTGCCCACCAGAGCGGCTTCCATGTGGACCGGCGCTTCGGCTGGGACTGTCACGGCCTGCCTGTGGTAAGAATCTGTCTCTCTGAATACTGTTCAAATCACTTTTTACTGAAAGTTTGGCATGGATTATCAGATGTATTCTTGGGTTTCTGTTTTTCTTATTCTTCTCTCTTTCTGTGTAGGAGTATGAGATTGACAAGACTTTGGGCATCAAGGGGCCTGACGATGTGGCCAAGATGGGCATCGCTGAGTACAACAAGCAGTGCAGAGGCATTGTCATGAGATACTCCAACGAGTGGGAGGTGAGCATTCAGGAAGGAACAATGTGTGAACATGTTTTTTTATTTTAATGTGTCAATCAAATAGCTTACTAGAAGTGTGAAACTTTTAGAGTCACACAATTGTAAATCAATTTAGATTCAAAACTGATTCTTAGATTCACTTTTTAATTGCTTTTCATATCCCTTACCCATTCAACCAATGCTTATTATTTTCCTTTCCAGACTGCAGTGAAGCGAATGGGAAGGTGGATTGACTTTGACAACGACTACAAGACTCTCTACCCATGGTTCATGGAGACTGTCTGGTAAGGATTTAGCATTTTACATGGACAAGTGTGCGCCTGAAGACACATCATTTATATTGTACTTGTATACAAGGAATTCAATTAAGGCAATATTTGATCTCTAAGAAACACAAAGTCATTTTCATCTGAGATTTCTTTAAATGTAAAGTATTCATTACGGCAGCTTTAACTTTGTTATCCAAAAGTAAATATGGATTCCAGCCATGTTTTAAACAGTTAGGTCACATGAGTTCAGAGATGTTAATGAAAATCACAATCCACCTGCATCCACGCTTCATGTCTCCAGTCTGTCCTCTTGTGTGCAGTTTGTCTCTCCTTCCTGTTTAAATGTTTAATGTGTCTTTTAATCATTGAACAGGTGGGTGTTCAAACAGCTGTACGACAAGGGTATGGTTTACCGAGGAGTCAAAGTCATGCCTTTCTCCACTGCCTGCAACACCCCCCTGTCCAACTTCGAGTCCCACCAGAACTACAAGGTTTGCACACATCCCACCTAGAGTGACAAAGTGCAGCACCACTAACACAATTTACTGTCTGGATGTAAATGCTGAATTGACTTCATCTCTGTTTTTATTTTTGTCTCCAGGACGTTCAGGACCCGTCGGTGATCGTCAACTTCCCGTTGGTGGGGGATGAGGATGTGTCTTTGATCGCCTGGACGACCACACCCTGGACCCTGCCCAGCAACCTGGCCCTCTGTGTCAACCCGGAGTTCTTCTACGTCAAGGTCAAAGGTGAGAGACCAAGCCTGACGAGTGCTGTGTCAGTGTATGCTGCTGCGGAGCTTTACACTGTGCTGGTTATGGATGACATTTGCATCATTAGACGTCAATCAAACTCGGACTTTACAATGCTTATCCCAATTAACTTAAGCTTAGGGACAGCATCAAGTTTTACCAACAGTTACTTGTAACTTGTTTTTTTTATCTTACATGGTCCTGTAGCTGTTTCCCAACAATCCACTATAAGTATACATTTTTGTAAGACTTTATGATTTTGTACATTTGTCCGTCTCTACGTCCTTATACCCTTTTGGGAAAGCATTGAGGGTAATATTCTTCAAACTTGGCACAATCATCCACTACAAATCAAGGATGAACTGATTTGATTTTGGCAAAGGCAAGGTCAAAGTTTCCTTACAAAACATATTTTTGACCATTACTCAATAATTAATATGCTAATTAAGATTGTTAAAACAGATAAACGGTTGTCCGAGGCATACAACCGTTTATCTGTTTTAAGTTTGCATATTGAATGTTTTAAGTATATATTTATTGTGTCACTTAACTACTGTGAACACGCTTTATACCTAAAATTGCATATCCTGTGTAGGATCAAATTAGGCCACAGGTTAGGTTCTTGAAAATCAGTGATTGTTCCCCCGAGCAAACACAAAGGTCCCCTGATGTGCTGATTGGGACTGATTGCTGCTCTGTGGATCTTGTGTGTTTGTGTTTGAGAACAAGTTTTTGTACAAATCTGTTCCCAGTGTTATCCTGTAGTCAGGATACTTTCAGATTATTGCAAGAATCGGCAATCATTTATTGCTGTCGTCTGTACTTTCATGCCATTATAGGGAAACGTTGTGGATTACTAGAGTTACCAGGATGAATTGTTTTGTTTAATGATGCTGCTTGAATGCTGTAGCCTAGGGCAAACGTTTTATTACTGAAGCCCTCGTGAGTTGAGTGTTCTGGACTAAAGTATTGGCTGAAGGGCGATTTTAATCAGAAAGAACAAACAAAAACAAATTAACTGCACATTTGCACCACGAGGAAAGGATTTTTTTTAACACAATGTGTTGGCAGAGCTTCCAGCCTTTGGCTTAGTGTTAGCTGATGAAATAAAACGCTTTTGTTGTTGTCTGATGAGGGACTCTCTGTCACTGGTTCTTTGTGTTATTGTTAAACTAAGAAGCACTTCACATTCAGCATCATGCTGAAGCACAACAGGACCGTGGTTAAATCACCCTGTCGGATTCAAACAAAAGACAATTACATATAGTTACTTGCTTACAGTTTCTACATGCATAAAGGATGCATCAGTGTTTTTGTAATTATAAGTAATGACTTCTTATAGGCGCGATCCGAAATCAGTCTGTGATGGAAATCTTGCCTGAAACCTGCTACATCTCTTAAAAACACACAAAATAAATTCAGCATCCTTTTAATACTAGAAGAAAATAAAAGTATTCTATCATTGAAATCGGCAGTTTTATTCATGTAAATGCACGTCCTCTACATTAGTGTGTGCTACAGACCTGAGAAAAAGGGGATGAACCACAAATCAGGTCACGTTAGAATCTGTTGTCCTTGTTCAAATATATAAATAAATGACTCCAGAGAGGTGGCTACTGTTTTTCATGCTCCTGCTGTAGTTTTTGGTTCCCTGTGAGAGGAACTGGTGGGTTTTTAGAAAGGGTGACCTAGATTCATCCCAGCATGCAGCAGCCTCTGTGGGCCTGCAGGGGGCACTGTTGAAGCACACACTGTCGTCTCACTGCACCGCCTGTGCTGTGCTGCATGAGAGACCGCCTCGGAATACCAATGAAGGGTTTTTTCTGCTCAGCCTCTCTCTTTTTATCTCCCCTCCTCTCTCTCCCTCCATCTCCATCTAATTCTTTCCCTCTCATTTTCTTATCGCTCTCTTTGCATCCACATCCACCTGTTTTTAGTCCTTGGTTGTTCTTATTTTCGGTCCTTTTTTCCTGTCTATCTCTTCCCCTCACTGCATTTGTCGCCGTTTGAGTTGAGGGGCTGTCAGCAGCAGCAGGTCTGAGCTGTGCAGTCATTTGTCACACCACTGAGGGGAAGAAACATCCTTTATTGATGCTGCCCCCTCCTCTCTTGTAATGTGTCTCCCTGTCTCAGGCCCTTTGGTGTTCGCCCTCTTCACAACAGTTGTCCCTGTTCCCAACTTTTCCTCTCTTTTTTTTCTCCTAAAATCCCCATTTGGCCAGTTTTTCCGTAGCGTTCAGTTTCCCAAAATGTCAGACCGTTATCCTACATGAGGTGGCAACTTTTCAATAAGCCCACATGCTGGGTGACATGAGAGGGTCTTTACCTGACCTTGACTTTATGTCTCCTTGTATTATTATGAAGCAGGACTTGACCTTGAGCTTTAGCAGATGTGCATGTAGCGAGGCTATTAGATACCTGGATTTGAACCAGGTAGGATGAGCTGTTGTTTATCAAACATGAAATTCAGCTCAATAAACATAAATCATTCTGCAGGGGCTATTTAGGTGGCAGACTTTGAAAAATGGCCCGCACCCCCTTCACAAAAAAACCGATCAATATTTATTTTTCTCACCTCATTACACATCTGTGAGGTTCGAAAGAAAAGAAGGAAAAAGAAAAGAAAAAACACAGACACAGTTTCTGCTCCATGAAACACTAAATATACAAAGGCCAATGCAGCAAAAATAAATAAAACACTCAAGAAATATAACACAGTTTGCATTAAAAAAGACAATTAATATGCTCAAAATAATGTAAACATAAGTTGATACCAAGAATAATTCAGTAATGCTCTATTTTTGCAGATTTTTATTTGACGAATGGGCAGTACACCTTTTAATGTATTTTTAAAAGCAGTGAAACTAAAGATTTTCATTCTCGTCGCGTCGGCGCATTTGAATTTGTCTTCATGTCATTGTTCAGTGTGCGTCCATGTTACAGAAGCTAGGGTTTCTTTTAGGAAGCCTTGGGATAATTCTGTCCCCTTAACGCAGGCAGGCAGCAAAGTGTGAAAACTCAGTTATTTTTCTCCTCAGATAACGCCACAGAGAAGACCTACATTTTGATGGAAGCCAGGCTGGGAGCTCTGTTTAAGTCGGAGAGCGAGTACACTATCCTGGACAAGTAAGTACACAAAAACCTATAGCAAACATAAAGAATGAATACCTTAAATACTTTTAATTTTAGGTCTGTGTGAAATGTGACACAAATCGTTTGATATATTGCTATGACACATTTATGCTCCCCTCACGTTTTATCCAGTTCAATCAGGTTAAATTAAAATGTGGTTTATGAGCAAATACCTTCTTAACTAATGACACTACCATCACCCATTGGTTGTGCTTGTGGGGGCTACTTTGCCAATGTTACCACATTAAAAGTTTAAACTAATACATGTTAAACAATATACCTGCTGACGTCGCCATGCTAGCATGATTTAGACATTAACCTTTAAGTTTTATGTTATTTAGGTTTATTACCCTCAAAACATGCAGATGAGTTGTCAGTACATTTCTTAATCTCAAGTAGTATCTACAGACTTCCTTTCATTCTGCAACAGCCTCCTCCAATCAGAGACATTTTGAACAGCTGAACAGTCAGATTTACGAGGGATTGAATAGTGATTAGATGAAATAAAGTGTGAATGACAGATAATGAAACAATGATATGTTTTGTTGATGTGATCAGATTCCAAGGCAAGACGCTGAAAGGGAAAAAATACAAGCCTCTTTTCCCGTACTTTGCCAAGGTTAGTAGTTTGTGTTCTTGTTCCTGCCTGCTGCATGTGATATATATTGTTTGCCACAATATGAAGACAGACCTATGTCTCACTTTAATTACCTGTCTGACCACAAATTGGCATCTCAGTTTACTCTCTCTTCATCTGTCTTTTAATCTTTCTTTCTCTCACTATCTGTGGCTCTATTTCTTCCTCACCACTCGCCGCTGTTCGTCTGATTCTCCTCTTCCTTGTTCCTCTTCAGTGTGGAGAGCAAGGAGCGTTTCAGGTGGTGTTGGATAACTACGTCAAGGAGGAAGAGGGCACAGGAGTGGTCCACCAGGCACCTTACTTTGGAGCTGTGAGTGTCCTCTTTTTTGTTCTCCCACACTCTGCATATATGTATTTATTTATTTTGATCAAGAGATGGATCGCTTGGTTTATAAGATATCACAAATAAACAAGATTCCCCATAGAAATTCTCTATGTGAACAAAAAGGCCCAAAGATATTGAAGTTATAATGATTTGAAACAGAAATAATATGTTTTAGAGGCACATACTAGCAAATACTTAAGATTTTGACTTGATACATTACTCAATAGTAGTAAGAATGCACTTTATTGGCTGATAGTTTCAGTACCACTACTGCAGTTTAACAAAAGTATGCTTGTATGATTGATATATGATATGATATGAATATGTCTAACTGAGGAGGGAAATTACTAACAAGTGTTTTTGACAACAAGTTTTCCAGACCAGTCAAATAATAATATAAAATGGATGTTATCTAACAGTATAGTTTTGAGTTTTTAGCTGCACTAGAATAATTGGTTAACAAGATGAGTGCTGTTTTTGAAGAAGGCAATAAGTGAAGGAACAGACAAACCAGTGACACATTTTCCTTTCAAATAAGTATTTGGTGTTTTGTCTTATTTATGACAATGTGAAGAGTGGTTCAAGTGGATTTAGAAATTGTCAGATGAATATGACAGTGACAGTCACTGGTTAAAGCAGTCAACCTCTGGGAAACACTGCAGCCTCTGCTGTTGATCCTGCTCCCCTCTGTCACTGTCATGAGATCCACCTGACTCTGGTGAGCCTCACCCACCTCCTTTTTAATTACTATGTACTTCGCTGAGTGATTCTGAATGAAATTGAGAAACACTTCTGAAACGTTGCTACTAGAAGGCTTGTTAATCCAGTTTTGCAGATGCTTATATGGAGCACACTCTGGAGGAAAACAAGGCCATCTTCTTTCAAGTGTAACTCTGTTGGTAGCTTCCCCGGCATCTTATGCTTATAAAAACGCACCCAGTCCTGTTTTGTCTTTCTATGAGCACATGCAGTCATTGATATCTATCACTTTAAAAGAGGACTAAACTTAACCAGAAACTACATTTGTTCTTGAAATGTATGTGAAACAATAGGATTTGTATTAATGATAGAAACAATTGGTTGTTCAAAGCTTAAGCTCAAGGCAAACATATTTCATTAATTAGGATGATCAGGACCCACTGGTCTTGAATTCTATATCCGTGTTTTTTTTTTTTTTTTTAGAGTTTTGTCCTTCAATACCTTCCTTCTAGTTTACTTTGCCTTTTTTTAATGTTTATTTGTGAACTAACCCGGTTACATTTATGTGGATGCTTAAGATAGTTTTATGGGATATTTGTATTGAACCCTGCATCATGTATTTGTACAGTGTAGTCCGGTTTATGAGTCTTGGAATATTTCACATCTACCATACATTTGAAACATAAAGTGGTGTTTATTTATAATTTTTTTTAACTCAACTATCAAAATACGGTAAATAGCTGAATTGCTTTTGTATTTTAAGAGTTTCGACATTTTGCCAGGACCAGGTGGCAGTTGCTCAGCTCGTACAGCCTGCTGTAGGCTGTAGATGTTCATATACTAATATTACACAAACTGTGAAAAGTGAAAAAGCTTCACAGCGCTGTGCTGAGTCCAAAAACCGTCCCACACAATCCCAAAACAAAAGCTCACTGTCTTGTTTTCCTACGACCCACACAACCCCTAGCGGTATGTGCACTACAGGTGCTCTGAGCAAAAAGATATATTCTGCAGCACATGAAAAATCCATGTCTGTTCAATGTAGCCGAACGAGAAATGATGACCGGAGGGATGTAAATAAGTCTGACTGTAACAGACCTTCCTTGCTTAAAGAAGGGGTAATAACCAGGTAATGGAAACCCTGGTTACAGTGCTATCAGAGGTATTGGGTTATTTCTAATAGGTTAGATGCCCTTGCCAAAGGCAGATTGAGGCCCCTGCGGCTGTAGCCAGCTGTGGATAAACGCTCAGTCTCTCTGTCTTAGCTTCCTCTTCTGCACTCTGCTTATTTAACTGCAGCTCAGTCCCTATGGGGACGTAAAGCAGCCCTTCACATCAACATCACACATATACATTAGCATTTAAATGTTAGAATTTGTTCTATTTGGTAACAGTTTTGTTATCCAGTGATCACATTCAAATGGATTGGTCGTTGAACATTTGAAACACGCATACATTTGCTCTGAAGATATACAGTGAGGAGAAATGCGCTGCCAAAACACATTTTTCAAGTTTTATGTTGTTATGACTGGATGTGAAATGACCCTGTGGAACATCCATCTTGGATCTTGACAGAGTGTTTGAATACAAAATACATTTACAGCTGGACAGGACTCCGACCTTTCATGCATAGCTGTCACATGCCAGTGGTGCTTCTTCCAACACGGCAAAGTATGTAGCTCAACAAGGCGTATGATATGAGGTCATAACATATCTCTGAGCTGCCTAAGGGGATATGTAATTGGTTATTTGTATATACAGTTACACAGCATCTATTTGGACAATAGCAGTGAAACAAAACCTTACCTTGGAATACAGTGTCAATGTTTATAGATAATACAAGACGATGCAACTTAATTACAGTCACAATTTCAAGATGTAGTAATAGGCTGCAGTCTATGCCTTTTTTTGTTTTTATAATAAGGGCCTCAACTTACACTTGTTTTCATAATTGCTGAATGATTTACTAATCCATTAACAGTTTTTTTTATATAAAACAAGAACATTTTGAGTGTAATTACATCAAACATACTTGGTTCATACTCTCATCTTACTGCTCCACGGTTTAAAGTGTGTTATTTAACAACCAACCTTACTTTGAATGGCCACATCAAATCGAGTGTTTGCCGATGTTTTTTTCTACCTTGGAACATTTGTAAAAATGAAGTAGCTTCTGTCTTATGGAATTACTTAATCGAAAAAAAAAAATGTATTATATATTAATGCATTTTTATATGTATTACTGATGAATGGGAAGTAGAAATGCTTTCAACCACTAAACCCTTTATCTGTGTATTTTTCTCTCTAGGATGATTTCAGGGTGTGCACTGAATACAAGATCATCGCGAGGGACCAGGCTCCGATCTGCCCTGTGGACTCCTCGGGCTGCTTCACTTCAGAGGTCACTGACTTCGTGGGACAGTATGTCAAAGTGAGTGACACATCAGACATTTACATGTAGATTAGGTAAGCAGAAATTTCCGCCTTCAACCACTGATAAAAGCCGCTGTGGGGATAAAACCCGCAACAATATTGATAGCTGGTGTAATTCGGCATTTCATTTACCGCTTGCTGGGCGTCCAATCTCCTATTTTACTCCATTTCCTCTGTGGATATCTGGAAAATACATCTTTCTATAATGATGTTTTCCTCTTTCGTTCTGGCGTACTAAAACATGCCCTTTCTTCACGGCTTTAGGTTTAATGCTTTTTCTAAAATTGTTTTGACATGATAAGACACTGAAATAATTATGTTTGTAATGTAATTGTAAATTATTCTTTATGAGCATGACTTGTTCATTGAAGTGGAGAGAGGTAAAGGAATTATCGTCATTGTCACACAGTTGTGTACAAAACCTGCTGTCGAAGCACATTCATTGTTTACCAGAGCACTGTGTTCCCTCCCTGTCACACCCAACTTAATTACCATCCTAAGTGAATAGTAAATGAAAAATAGCAGTTATACATGATGTGATCACTATTTCACATCCTGGCGAAGAAGGCCAGGGAGTGGACTCCACCCGCCTGGACACTAACAGTACAGCGTTAGCTAATAAAGAGTAAGCAACCACAGTCTTCTGAGAGTCTGTCATTATCCACTTTTGAAATATGTTAAAACAGAGCGTGAATTTCATTGCTGTCTGAGACATTCTTTATTGCCGCATAAAACCCGGAGGTGATCTGAGGGAGGCACAGTCGGGACTTGAGCCACGCAAAGAGAAGCCGAGAGAGCAGCTGTTCTTCTGTTATTACTGAAAAACAAACCCAGTATTTTGCACAACATGAGAGCTGCTTCTTACAGCCAGAAGAGCCTGCAGGTCAAAGGCTCCAGCAGCAAAGTAAGGGTCCAGAGCCCGTCACCTTCCCGGTGCCGTGGATCCTCCTATGACAGCCGCGGACGCGCCGGTAATCGCAGCACTGCCGTTGAGTTGGGCACAGAGATACACCAGCAACATGCCAACGAGAAAGAGGAAATGCAGGAACTCAATGTCAAGTTTGCGGGATACATCGGGAAGGTCCAGGCGCTCGAGCAGAGAAATGGTGCTCTTCAAGCCGAGTTAGCCGCACTGCAGAGCCGCTACAAGGGAGGCCACACAGGCATCGGAGAGGAATACGAGCTCAAGTTTAAAGAGGTGCGTGATCTGATCGAGGCCCTGACTAATGAGAAGGGAGCGGCTGATATTGAACGAGGCTACATTGAGGAAGAGGTTGAAGTATGGAGACTAAAGCTGGAGGAAGAGCTAGCACTCAAGGAAGAGGCAGAGATGATCCTGAGGGAGTTCCGCCAGGATGTTGACGGCGCCACACTACAGAAGGCTGAGCTGGAGAAGCGCATAGAGCAATTGGTGGCCGAGATAGAGTTCCTCAAGAAGCTGCACGATGAAGAGGTGGCTGACCTCATGAAGCAGATCGAGGACTCAAAGATTACCGCAGATCTGGATGGCGACCGGCCCGACCTGGCTGCTTATCTGCGCAACATGCGTGCAGAGATAGAATCAGTCGCTGCCCGAAACGTCCAGGAAGCTGAGAAGTGGTACAAGGGCAAGTTTAACACCCTCAAGGAGCACGCTGGCAAACACGAGGAACACACGAAGACCATGAAAGACGAGATAACGACCTTCCACAACCAAGTGACAGAGCTGCAGAACCAGATTGATGGGCTGAAGGCTCGTAACTCAGCCATGGAGCAGCAGCTGGAGGATATGGAGATGTCCCACATGGATAAGGCGGAGACCCTCGAGGGTGTCATTGCTCAGTTGGAGACCCAGCTCTGCGAAACCAAACTCGAGATGACCAAGTATCTCCATGACTACCAGGAACTGCTGCACATTAAGCTCAAGCTGGATGTGGAGATCGCCACCTACAGGAAGCTGCTGGAAGGAGAGGAAACCAGGCTTGGAATTGCCAAAGATGTCTAAATATTCGTGACGAGAGGATCCGCAAGTCAAAAGCAGCAACAGCGAAGACCAGCAGAGCATTGTGGAGAGGAGCAATCAGCTCATACTTGTTAAAAATATTCTTCCCCATCCTTCCCTTCTTCTCTAACCTTGCCCTCTCCACGCAAAGAACTGGGTGTCATTTGAAATGTCTAACTACAAGTGCCAATTCGACACCTCGATCCAACAGACGAGGACTATGATTCATATTTTAAAATTGGCAAGATGTTTTTCAAAGAACGGAGGGAAGAAGTATCACTACTCTACTGAGGTGCTGGCTTGCAGACATACATTTAAAAAGACTGAATGTGGCTTTTTCAAAATGTTGAATTGAATCAGTAAGTGTGTGATCATAGTCTGCTTGCCTACAAGTGCCTCCCAGTCCTTCGTTATTTAAATGTTTACATCATTTTCTTAAAAACAACTCTCTTGTCCTTCTTCTTTACTAACCATCTCTACCTTGTCAACCATGTTCCCGTTTCATGGCCCTTAGGCCTTCTTAGTTATTCCTTTTTCCTACAACACACTGGTTGAATTCACCTTTCTTTTTTCTGTCAAATCAACCCTACTGTTATACGTCCTTCACCTCCTTTCTAACATCTTTTAGCCACCAGTGCTTCTCTTGATCCAACTTAATGATCCTACCTCCTTTACAAAAAACTCTCTTGTCCTGCTGTGATGTACCACATCTCAACCCATTTAAAGCAGACCTGATTACATCAGTGTTTTGCCTGGTCTTAACTCCACATCCTGATTATTCCAACTGTTTAGACAAACAATTATTGACCATTTAAACTAATTCTGACCAACTGTTGCCTAATAAAGATTGAAGTGAGTGCATACAAAATATTGCATTGGCCTTATTTATTTCTCTTGTGAGTTACCTGTTGTACCCTTTATGATGAATCTCTTCTTACTGGTCTACTCCTTCTCTTGCTTTATTTCCCATCAACTCTCTATCCTTTTCCTCAGTGTATCCTACTTTATTTTAACCCAAAAAACACTACATCTACTAAAAAGCCTTGTTTTACTGAGTCAGGCTCAATTAATTACAATTATTTTAGTATTTTGTCGTTAGCTTTATCCCTCAAATAAGAAATAATTTGCTCAGGAATAAAATGGCTGTGTGAATCTAGCCTTAGGTTGCACGCTGGGTCTGCTACTTTAACTGGGTAGGTTCACATTATTAAAAGAGAAGCAGAAACTATGCTGTGTGTAATTATACTTTGTCACAAAAAGAGTCACACATGTGTGAATAGTCTAGTAAATATATCAAGTAACTCTTGTTTAATCTCAATTGGCCAGGTGGTGAAATGTTCTCATTTGGTTGTAGGCAAAGGTCCAACGAATCTCCACATCACAGGTGGTCTTTCATGTTTTAATGAGCCTGGGTCAGGGCATAACAACATTTACTCCTGGCTGAGAAACTTTAAAAGCCCTCGATCTACAAAGAAGTCACGACCAACGTTCTCCATACCTCTCGTGAAAAGTCATATTTATGAGCTTCCTGTGAATGGTACTGTGAGCTTCGTTAGAGGGGGATGAAAAGGCACAGGGCTGATTGCTTATTAGATTGTTTGTCATAAACAATGAGCTGGATGACAAAATGGCCAATTTCTCCCTACATCTCAGATGGTATATATCAGACCTGAATGAGCAGACTGACCTTTGCTGCAAATTCACCTTCTTTATTTCGTAAAGGGAAGTATAAAGCCAGAGGGCTTTTAAGGATCCTGAGCTTTCCTTCCTAAAGGGAAAAATGAATACAAATCTAAACATTCAGGCTAGTAATAGAAAGGGAGTCAAATGTTTTCTCCTTAACTCTAACTTTGTTTAGTGAAACAAACTGCCAGTGATTCTCTGTAGGGCAAGAAGTAAATAATACTTTTTTTACCAATTGGCAAACCGTAACAAACATTTTGCTATAGGTTGCTCTTGAGCAGGGAAACCACTGGTCTGTACTGAACAAAAATAATAATACATTTTTTTATTATAACTAGGAATATGTACACCTGTAGTTGTGTTTCTACACATTTTGAATTCACAATCTCAGAATCTAACAATAATATATATATATATATATATATATATATATATATATATATATATATTAGGGCTGTCAGTCGATTAAAATATTTGATCGCGATTGATCGCATGATGTCCATAGTTAATTGCGATTAATCGCAAATTAATCGCACATTTTTTATCTGTTCTAAATGTACCTTAGAGGAATATTTTTCAAGTTTTTAATACTCTTATCAACATGAGTGGACAAATATGCTTTATGCAAATGTTTGTTTATTATCATTGGAACAATGACAAATATTCTCCTGAATATTCTCAACACAACAACCTGGAACCTCTCTCTCTCTCTTACACTCTCTCCCAACCCTGTCTACTTCTTTGCACTGAGCCAGTTTCTCAAACAGACAAGCCTGTTTACAGTTGTCGGCGAAATCCGCTCCTCTGTCTTCATCTTCAGTCAAAGCATGAGACTGAAGTTCCCACCTAGGGTCAAAATAATGCTTTGTGATGTGCAGTCGACACGTTATCTAACGCAGCCCCTCGTCCTCCACAATGTTAAGCTGTAGCCACCCATTTAGCTATCGCTGTTGTTGTCCAGGCGTCTCCCTGGCAAACTTTCAAGCGTGGTCTGCCGCAAGCGAGCGGCAGGAGCGGGGCTGTCAGCATCAGCTGTGTGCTTGGCTTGCGGTTTAAAACACCTTTTTTGTATCCATATCTCTCGCTAGAGTCTCCCAGCATCCAACTAACAACAACAACAACAACGTCAAGCCTTTGGGCTCTGAAACTACGGGGCGGGCCGAGGACAAATACAGATGCGTTATTAACGCGTTAACTTGACAGCCCTAATAATAATAATAAATAATAATAATTCCTTACATTTATTATAGCGCTTTTCCAGATGCTCAAAGCGCTTTACAAATACACATTACACACATGTAACGGTCATGTACTGTGGACAATACCCACAGAAGCAAATTCAGGTGAAGTGTCTTGCCCAAGGACACAACGGCTTTACAGACGCAGCGGAGGCGGGTTTCAAACTGGTGTTCCCCAACGCCGCCTTGATCTGATGATCAACGCACAGCCCACTGCGCCACTCCGCACATCTCCCGTAATAATAATGTGTGTGTGTATGTATGTATATATATATATATATATATATATATATATATATATATATATATATATATATATATATATATATATATATATATATATATATATATATATATATATAAATAAATATATAAATAAAGAAAGTAACTTCAATTTATTAATCTCCTTTTTTCCAATTTAATGGTATTTTCCCATGATGTTCACCTCCTTCTTTGCTTTCACTTTACACATTATGAAATGGCAGTCTGGTGTAGTTGGAGGTGCGTCACTGCACACTAATGCCCACACCCTAACTACTTGGGAACTTACGCTTGTATTTCATTACTTTTTAAAGCTGCATTTTTAAGTCATGTCTAATGTTTTGTTTATTTTTTACAGGATGCTGACAAGAATATCATCAAGTGGCTGAAGGAGAATGGTCGCCTGATCAATGCCAGCAGCTTCAAACATAGTTACCCCTTCTGCTGGAGGTGAGACAAAGAGTCAAACTGTAAAATCTGAACGCTGTGTCACATTAGCAGCTTTGTTTCAGTCGTCCACTGTAGACCCTTTTAAACACAAATAAGAGCAGATGTTTGGCCTGTACAAATTAAATATGGTATTTTTTTCTACTTCAATACAGGCAAGCTAATTTTGTGTTAAAGGCAGTTCAGTGTCAGAGCAGAGGTTGGGCTTCTTCTGTGTTCATTTTTCCCTCTGGAGCATTAGTGCAGGATGTCATTAGAGGTTTTGTGGTCTCTACTCAGAATCATTTCACATGCAACCTCAAGGTCCCACATTATCACATTGTAACTAACAGCCACATGCAGACCTACACGCATACACATACACACATAGTATTGAGCAGACTAAATCACTGTCTCACTTGAAGCGGCTGCAGACTGACCTGGGCAGGATTAATTAACCCAGCAAATGTGCAGAAATACTCTTTCTAAGCCACAAGGAGACACTGGCTCGTTGAGATGAAACGGTTGTGTTATTAAACACTCGGCCCCTGTACGGTAGAGGAGGGAGCTTGGTTTGGACTGAACTTGAAAATGATGTTCTCTAAACCACTAATAAGTGGTGGAGCTGAAAAGAACAATGCTAATAAGACATGAAGCAGTAAAGAGTCAAACAAGTTAATAGAATTAGGTTCATACAAAGTGAGATTTACAATTTAATTTGTAAATGACTGACCTTATGTACATTAGGTGCACATTCAACTTAATATCACTTTGCTTATAATTTCCACAGTTTTTCTGTGGTTGAGAAATAAAAACTTTTTTTCTCAAGATGGAGTCCACAGCTATGCTCATACTCTATGACGATGATTGAGACTGATGTGAATGTCATTGTTTTTGCAGATTATTGGTGATAAATCAAACTTCTGGACGAATTACACTTTTGACTTGATGGCTTGCACTATAAAAGCCCAATTGTTAAATGATACAGATATGTCAGTCCAAGACGGTGGACTGACTAGCCGAATGAAAAAGGCAATTTTCATTTTTTTTTTAAAGTCCTTATTTTGTAGCTGATCTTTTATGAAATGTGTTTATGCTTTTTTTTTTAGGTCTGACACGCCCCTGATTTACAAAGCCGTCCCAAGCTGGTTTGTGCGAGTGGAACACATGGTGGACAAACTACTGGCCAACAACGACAAATGCTACTGGTAAGCTGGGGATAGTTAGCTTGGCTGCTTAGCTTAGCATCAAGTGATCTAAAAATAACAAGTTGTTAAGTTCCCACACAAAAACAGTCATGACTCTGCAGGTTTTATGTCTCTGCAGGAGAGCTCTCTATTACTGGGCATAGTTTTAATACAAAAAATCTGTATTTCTTATTAAATGGTGTTAAAAAAAACCCTAATTATAGCATTTTTATTATGATACACATGGGACTGATCTGTACTTGAAAACATTAGCATGATGCTAATTGTAAAGGCAGAATGTGGTGCAAAAGAGAGTGTCAGCAGGATGGCTTTGCTAAATGGTATTACCCCTGGTGCTCCCAGTGCTCTTTCCTGAGCCACAGTAACTGCCTCTGGTAATGGGACTGTCAAACTGAGATGAATGACTAGCCGCCAGGAAGCTGGAGACGCACTCATGAACACGGAGACCTGCACTAACGCACACATTACTTTAAAGGCCATATTCCTTTTCTGAGGGATACAAGTGTTGTATGGTACACATTACTGTACAATACAGTATGTTATTGTGCTTTTGTAATGTAGAATGTGGCATTTATTTCTGCCATTGATTGAATTTATTTTTCTAACTTAACACTTGGTATATAAAATCTCACAATACAGCTACAAAAGGCCATAACAGGTACACAGAGCCCACGGTGAAATCCTCTATCAGCTCAAAACTCCAAACCCCATGATATTACATGTAATATTATATAGATAACTCAAAAAACACAGTAAATATTCACATCCAATGCATTACTAATCGTTCGGCAGTAGAATGCAGATAAATGTACAATATTTGTTGACATAATGAAACATGTATTACTTTATTCTTTAGACTGTATATCTAATCTAACCATTTCTATAATTTATAAAGCTGTTATGCTTGGTGAGCCTTGAGGAAATTCAATTTAAAGTATATATACACATTTCCTCACTGTCTGTGGGTGCAAGGTTGGTGCTCCTAGAACTTTCTAATTAAGCTTATTCTCCAACATTAATTAATTGATTTTCTTTAAATACGATTTTTTTTCTTTTTTGATTGGACTCCACGTTCTTACTTTAGTTTTAATCTCAGGAATAGTGTCTGTCTGTGTGTCTGTCTGCTTGAAGGGCTCAGTTACTTTTTATAAAAATTCATGTTCACTCGTGTGACACTTAAAAGAATCCTTGAGAAAGCAAAGTGCTCGTTACCATATTCTTAAAGTGATTTTCATTTTTTCTTTGGCATTCCTTAAATGGTGCATTGGGTTGACTCAGGCCAAGTATATTTTGAGCAAGTTCAGACTGATTTCTCGCTGTCTTTCTGATTAAATTAAGGGCCAAATTAATGAGTGCTTGCAGGGGGAGCTGGTCCCTTTTGAGGCTGAAGGTGCAGGAAGCTGAGTCACTGGCGCCTGATTTCAGAATGTAGTTTCTTGACCATAAGTGAGTGTTGAGTGATTGGTCCTAAAATAACTCAGGCTGGATTATTGCATTTTTTCTCCATTGGATTTTTCTCTTCTCTGTCTATTGTTTGTCTATTGCATTCAAACCCAACCGTTTGCTAAGTCATTCTTGCCATTTCTATTTAAAACAATGGTTCCTTGATTTTAGACCCTGGTAGACAAAAGTAGGCTTCTCCTTCTCTCTCGACACAGCAACTGTTACAGATTTAAGCTATTTAGCTTATGTTAACATTTCTGCTAACATTAAAGCAGACAAACACACACCTGAGTGGGTTGTAAGAAGAAAGCACCAACCAAACTCTTCATGTACTGACTGTCATTCTCTCTAAAGACTCCTGCTAACAGCTTCATCATGTGATAAAATCCAACGCTTGACAGACCTGTCTGTCACAAAGCCATGTGGGAAAAATCGCTGTTCACAAGGAGGGGTTTAGCAAACAGTCAATTATTATATATGTTGCATAATGTTCATTGGCTTTTAATTTTCTACCCTCCAGTTATTTTTACTTTTCCATCCGCCTTGCCTCCATCTTGCACACACTCATTCAGTCCTGACCACAACCTCTGTCTCCCTCTTGTCTCCATCCCCAGCGTCTCTGACTTATAATAGAAGCCTGAACATGTTAAATGGCTCTTCTGTGCGTCTCGAGCACAAGACAGCACACTTTAATTCTACATTTAGCACCAAGCAGGAGAGGGAGGGCGAGAGGGGGAGGAGTGTTCGAGGGGGGGAGGAGTGTTCGAGGGGGGCTGGTGAGCAGCAGCAGCAGTAAAAAAAAAAAATCATTAAATTGATATATTAGGGGCCTAAATAGAAATGCCTCCTACAAATGGGAATTGATGAACTCGTTGCTTAGCGCGTGGATCCAGACGAGGATTTATACCCCCCCCCCCTGCTCGGTTCTGCTGAGCAACACGGCCTGGCACAGCAAGAGAGGAAGAGATTGTGAGATAGTGGATTAAAGCTAGAAATCGGTCGAGGCAAAATGGGAAAAGAAGAGAGCAGAAAAGGGGTGCAGAGGAGGAAGATGCCTTGAAGGGAATGTTAACCTTTTCCGATGAGCTTCATAGAGAGAGCAGTGCAGCGTTTATTTTTAGGGCAAAAACGAGGCAGCAAAGGAAAATAATTCAGCTCAATAGGAACATAATAGACATGATAGTCATTCTTGCTCTTGTTGGAAGTAATATGTTGTACATGTAATTAACATGGTATCTATAGGGCCTAAAAAGCACCAAGAAATATTACCCACACCCACAGGTGGGTTTACTCTGATAGGTGGCTGTTCAGTCTTTTTGTTTCAGATTTATACTAAAAACTGTCACTACTGCCTACTACGCGCATACATTTATAACGAGCAAGTTTAAAGGAACATCGATAAATGTAATCATCATTGCATTTGATTCATCCATCTATCTATGAGTACTTATATATACTTATATATATTTATGCCACGTATCCCGATTGCGCTATGTTAAGAAATTATGTGAAATGTAAACATTTTCATTTACAGCTGGCAGGTACTGAAAGAATGAGATTATATTCAATTATTTGAAGTCACGTCCCTGTTGTTTTCTATTGTATTCTTCGGACATTTGATGGTATGACATGCCCATTAAAATGCAATCTATGCGGTGTGGAAAAGGTTTTTAAAGTCTGTACATAATGAACCCTGCAGAATATAAACGTTAAAACAAGAGTTGATTGCAATATTTGTCTTGCGTGTCATTTCAAGCAAACGTTGACCTCCCTCCTACACACACACACCTGAATCTTCTGGTGGTTCCAATCATGTTTCATATTTTTAAAGAATAACTAAAACCCAATTCATAATCTTTCTGTCTCTGCAGGGTTCCAGAGTTTGTGGGTGAGAAGCGTTTCGGGAATTGGCTGAGAGACGCACGAGACTGGGCAATTTCCAGGAACCGTTACTGGGGCACGCCGATCCCTCTCTGGGTCAGCGACGACTTTGAGGAGGTCAGGAAAACACACAAACACACACTTGTTGTGCATTTAATAGAGTGCTTAATCCTTCTAATGCGTCTTTGTACTCTGCGGAGATCACACAATTAGTCTGTGTCATGACCAAATACCAAGACACTTACTCTTTTCACAGGGTTGGCAACACTCACAAATCAATAGGGGCTCGGCATGAGAGAGCATAATTGAAAAGTTGAAGCACTTTTATTAACTCATGAAATAAGTCTGGGAGAAAACTATTTTATGTCTCTCCAAAGAGAATTTTAGTCTGCTGCAAGAGTACAGAAATCCAACCCAAATCCAATCCAAATCGACCTCTTTTTGACACTCGCATAATTTAGAATATGTGAACCTCTTTGTGTGTGGAGGCTTGTGTAGGAGAGACTTCCCATCAGGGTGTCTCATGGTGAGTTGACCATGGTGTCAAACCAGAGAGTGACTCCGTACTGCAGTCAGTCAGCTCCCCTCAGGCACCATTACCCAGTGACTCCGTAAACTCAACACATGAATGATTCATTAATGTAAACGGCAAATAAACACAAACCAAAATGTGTTGGTTTCTCTTCATGCCGGTTAAGGCGACTTCAAAGATCCTCAAGACAAACAGCGATAGGGGGGAGGAAGGGAAGGAAGACGCGGGAAATAAGGGGAGGAGGGAGAGGGGACAGAGTAAATTAGCCGGGGAAGAAAATGAGGAAGTGAAATACACAAGACGGGGTTAAGGGGGGGGGAGCAATGGAAGATGAAAAGTGAGCGAGGAAGATAAATGGAAGAGGATAGAGAGTGGAGAAGCCAGCCAAACTGTATAAATGTCCGCCTGGTTATGGGTGTTTATTGCCTGACCTGCAAGACTGAACTGAATAGAGATGTCAGAATTGGGTTGTTTGAGCGTTTGAAAAATGAGGTGTTGGTCCCCTGGCTGAAAGAAGAACAGCTAGCGACCTGCTTGCTGGAAATAGCATTGTGACTGTTTCCAGAACACTTACACTCCCTGGCGCCTCACACACACAAAACTAAAGATGTAAGTGAATGTGTGTGGATCTATGCGTGTGGCAGTATGATAATTCTAACTCTCAGTGTCTTATTTCTCTTTTTCTGAACGTGTTTCTTACTCTGTCCTTATTGTACTTGTCACTGATGCATCAGGCTGTATCTGGGCCATGTTACCTGGTGATCTGGTAAAACTAGAGCAGAGCCTACAGGTTAACTCTGAGGAGGCCAGATAACACACTTAACCAGGGTAGGAATTTCACGGCGGCCATGGCCCTTGGTCTGGCCGTTATGCCCCACAAATAATTGTACGTCCTACGGCCACCATGGACTGTTAAAATCTCGAAGTTGCTCTAAAAGCGTCAGAGCAGTGGTCTGGTCTCTGAACTGCGTTATGCTGCGTTCACAACGGACGCGATATTCGCATTGCTCTAATCGCTGGAGTTTCACCGTGGCTGTCAGCTGTGTTTACTCCTGTCATTCAAACAGGACGCGCTGGAGAGGGGGCAGGGCTTATATCCATGTAAATACTGTGGTAGAAACCAACTACAACCAAATTAACATATTTTACAGTGATTTAATTGTAATACACGTTTCAAACTAAAACTAAATACTGATAACGGTTAGTAAAAACCATGCTTTGACAAAACGGCAGGCGAAAAACCTTTAAAATGCGAGTTTTCTTAATGGAAATCGGATTGATCATGCTAAACTAACCTGTATATGCTCCGTCCAAACTCACAACAACGTCCTAAAGAGAGAAATAAACCAGCGACTGTATTAGCCATGACACAGACAGTCTGTGGTTTGTACATGTTTAACTTTCGTCCAGTTTCTGAACAGATATGAGGAGCTGTGAGCTCTGTGTGCTAACAGCTAACGGCTGATGTTTTGGTTTTCTGATTCAACGTCAGTGGCTGAGGTCCTCACTGCTGATTGGCTACCGTGAGAAAGTGTCACGCGAATTCGACGCTCGAGTTGAAAACATTTATTAAAGAGACTCTCGTACACACACACAGACTTTTGCATTTCAAAGTATTGCTTGTTCATACAGTTGAATGTTTGAGCTTCACTGTGCACTGCTGAATGATGTATGTGCAGAGTTTGACCCTTGAAGGCTGTTTCTTCTGCTCTGAAATGGAATATATTTGTTACATATGAATAGAATTTTTGATTTTTTGATTTGATTTCGGATTTGTGAATGGGAGAAGTAGTAGATGGAAAACATACCAAACGCTAATTATTCAAAGTAGAGTATTTCATTTTATATACGGTAATACTAAGGAGGCATAGGTCTATATGATTATAATGTTTGACATTATTGATATTAAAAAAGTGATTTATTTGTAAACTCCAAATCCACATTTTTCCCTCAATGGCCTTTGTGCCCTGGCATGTGGCCTTTGTGCCCTAAACAAATGTGTGACACCAAAGGCCAAATGGCCTTGCCCCTAAAATGACGAAATTCCAAGCCTGCACTTACTGTACTTTCTAAGGGAAAGTCACTCAGGAAGTCTGTAAAAGTAGGCCTACTTCATAAATAATTTTGTAAAATGTGTGCCTGAATGCTGTTTTAGGACATTTCTTAATAAGAGTGTGTTTGTGTTTTGTGTTTGTCCGTCAGGTGGTGTGTATAGGGTCCATTGCTGAACTGGAGGAGCTGTCCGGAGTCAAAGTAACTGATCTGCATCGGGAGAGGTGAGTCACTGATCCAACACCCAGATTATCAGGCAACCACCTGAGCATGCACTCAGTGGAGTGTGACTGCTGGGGTAGTGTGATACCCTCAGATTCACAGACTGTGTGTGTGTGTACATGAAACGATACGTTTACAATGTGATGTTTGTGCTTGTATGTCAAGTTCAAGGTCAAATGTAATTATAGAACTCATTTAAAACAACAAACGTGCTGAAAAGGATCAAGGATCAAAATCGAAAGGCTTTACAGCGTTCTTCTTTGCAATGATAACCCAGAAATTACCCAGGCTCCTCAGACAATGCAACATACAAATAGTGCAAGAGAAAACTAGTGCAAGAACGTAAAAGGGCTAATGAAATTACAGGAAATATAAAATATATATATATATATATATATATATATAACATAAGAATAAAAGACTACATTAACCTAATAATGAAAAAAGATGATATGGTGTATGATGTTGTCCGTGTTGCATCTGCCTCTCTAATGTGAGCTGTCAGCCTGAACCAGACGTGTGCTGTGGAACACAGATCACTGCACTCTTCCGCTCTTCTTCCCTAATTACCTTTAATCACTTACATGGGTTTAGACATCTTTAATTGATGGGGGAGAAAGAGGTCGCCTTTGTCCAATCCTGTGTTTGGCCTGTGTGTTTACAGGGAGCTTATAGGCAGTTTGACCTCTAGCTACAGTGTAGTTTGGGCAATGGAAATCTTATGTCCTTGGCTCTTCCAACAATGCAACATAAATGTGTATATATATATTTATACATAAAACAATAAAAATAGTACAAGAAATATAAATAAAATAGTGCAAGAGAAAAAATATGAAAAATTGAATACGACGAAAGAAACACAGAATGTTATATCTAATACTGTACAGTGGAAGAAAATACTGCTTTTTGAAAGAATGAATTAATGTAAGCTGTAACAGATGTATGCTATAACATAAAGGGCACTTACTTTAGCAACCCTTAGAATTAAATAAGAAAGTACTCAAAAAGAAAAGACTGATTAGCTCTGGAGCAGTTAATTAGATGTTTTATCGGGGTTTGGAAAATGTGCAAAGGTTTAACTAAATGCTGAATATGTATGTATCTCTTACATCTAAGTGGAAAAACGCTTACACCAAAATTCCCAGAGGTGATGGCTCGGTACACCTTGCGAAAATTATAGCGACATTTTAACAACACCCCACACAATCTTAAACTACTCAAAATGCACTCGGCAGTGCACTTCTTTTTAGAAAATGACTCCTTAACACTCCCTTTTCTAAATGGGCCCAGGAGCAGAGCTCTCTGCAGCAGAGTACTGCAGCGAAGCAGCTTTAGGGGCCAACAGCAGATTATTAAAGGTGTAATCTGCAGTTTATAGGCCTGAGTGTTAATAATTCAAAAAGGTTGTTGAAGTAGGCGAAAAGAAAAATGTGTGCTTAATCATCTTTATGTGGATATATGATGTTAATATACATCTAAGGGGACTTTCCATGCATATGAATTTAAACTAGATTTAGTGGGCAGCTTGACAATTTATAGGTTCATCTTTTTTCCTGAGGTTATATCTAAAGAAACAAAGATTTTGTTCATGGGCTTTATCTGTGCGAGTCAGAAAATGGAGTAAATGAATCCATATCTGTGTCTGAACTTTAGTTTTTCATCCAAAGCAATAACCAAGCTTATTCTAGTGGGTGTCAGCACAATGTAAGCACCACAGTACTTTTCTTAAACCTCGTTCCCAGAGGTGAAAGATTAAACAATCGTTGCTTTGGCCTGCAGCCAAACTGCCTATAGACCCCTGTATCCACATAGTGTACAAAAAGCTCCCTGTGGCAATAATAAAACCCTTAAATAAAACAGAACTGGTCAAATTGTTATTGCTGCCATTTGTCTTAAAAATGGTTCCTCCTTATTCTTTGTTCTTTCTCCGTTTCGTTCCATTCCAGCATCGATGGTCTGACCATCCCGTCCCGCTGTGGTAAGGGGGCGCTGCGCAGGATCACAGAGGTGTTCGACTGCTGGTTTGAGAGCGGCAGCATGCCGTACGCCCAGGCCCACTACCCCTTTGAAAACAGGAAGGAGTTCGAGGACACTTTCCCAGCGGACTTCATCGCCGAAGGCATTGACCAAACGAGGGGGTGGTAAGCATCGGAAGACATGAGAGCTGGAAGAGGTCAACAGATGAGGGATAGGGATATTGAGACCCTGCTGAGTTCATTGATGACATTGACAAGACAGAGCATGAATGCATGGACACGAGTGGTGTTCTAAAACACTTCATTATACATTTTTTCAGTTGAATAGACAAGTATCAAGTAATGGGAAATGACTGAATAAAAATGGATACTTTTAATTGTATTTTTTTCTCAGTTCTACTCCCTACAAGGATTCAATTGTAAAAATATACTGCTCATTACCCTGACCTTGTGTAATGTCATTGTGTATCCTCCTGCAGGTTTTACACCCTGTTGGTGCTCTCCACAGCGCTGTTCGGCAAACCGCCCTTCAAGAATGTCATCGTTAACGGACTGGTCCTTGCTAGGTGAGGTTTATTAACAAACCCCTCTTCCTCGTCTTCCTTTAATTTGCGGATATATTTTTTTGTTTAATTTAAAGGCGGATGTATGTTTTTCTTACTGTCACCCAATGCTGTGAGAAGATCAAAACCAAGCATCTTGATACTTTCCACTTACTAGTCCCTTCAATTGCCTAAACTTGCCATAGCTACACAGGCAATACTCAATAACAGGGTCCATGTTTGGTTCAAGCCGTCAATGGGTTTCGTTGCCACTAAGAAAACACGTGCAAACTGTATATTTCAGTCAATTTCAAACATTGTTGAGCTGTTTTTTATGTAACTCTGTCCTGTTTGTTTGTTTCCTTTCTTCTTCACCTGTCCATTCATCTCCTATGTTTAGCTGTTTCCATTCCCAGTGTGGTACGTGTGCCGTAACATTTAGCCTTAGATCTGCTCTGCAATAGGGCTACTTGTCCTCAGCCCCGGGGTCTAAACGCAGCACTGTGCTCGTAGGCCCGCTGACCTGGAAGGACTTGACTCATTTGAATACCAAGTGCATGGTTTCTAACGTGCACATTTGGGCATGCATGCGTGTGGATGTGCATTAATGCCTTTGCTTGTCCCACTCCTACAGCGATGGGCAGAAGATGAGCAAGCGCAAGAAGAACTACCCGGATCCAGGCCTGGTAGTGCAGCAATATGGAGCCGATGCCCTCAGGTTAGCTTCGTGCTCCACTGTGAATGAGTGTGTGTCTCTGAAGCATGAATGCGTGTGTGCCGGTGGCAGGGTTCTGTTTGTCAACTTACCTTATGTTATTAGCAGGCATGGTTTTAAAAGGTTTGAAACGCTATCCACGCTTATCTAGGCTCTTTCTTTGTCCCACAAACACACGCATACTGTACATACACATTCATATACATGTTGTTTATACAATCATTCAATACATCATACAATCGCTCCCTTGCCCTGAGCGGTGAGAGTGCCACGGCCATATGGTCCTAATGAATAAAGCACTATGCAGTTTCGCCATATGCTCACCTATATACTGATAAAAGGAGAGGTGGTAAAGTTCCTCTTTAAGGCTTTACCATATGTAAACATGTAAATACAATCACTCTTTTATCCCTAAAACTTCACTCACAGTATAGCTGTTATGGTACAGCAAGCTTCTTAGTATGTTTACTCTTACATTATATGGAAACTGAATCAGAGACTGAAGCATAGACTGTGAGGGTGTTTTGTATTTACAGTAGCTACCAGCAAACCGTTCATATGTGCCCATTTTGCCCATATTTATAATGTAATATTCAATTATATGAATATTGCCTTTGGTTGCCTGAAGTTGCATCATGTTAGCCTTCTTCCAGAATTATACTGAAAACCCTTTTCTAACCACTCTACCCCGGCGCGCTGACGCCTGCCACAGACTATTATATTGATATGCATTATTCCGAATTTCTGTCAATTCAACAGTGTGTTTATTTGGCTTTAATGAAGAGAAGAGATGCATTTTTAGAGATTGCTGGTAAATTAGGTTTTGGCCCAAAAATGTTTTGCAGAAAATATTCACGGTGAACATTTAGACTAAATGGTGAATCTAATCCAATCAAGATTTGTCTGACAGCTAAATATCCTTACCATTAGGGAAATGTAGCCTGCGTCATTGCTTGCCTTTTAATTGGTGTCCAATAAGTGTTTTTATAATCATGTGAAGAGTAGTGTTTGCCTTGTTCTGTTGTTGCAAACACGTTTAACAGCCTCAAAGATTAGCTCTTCTTGCTTTGTTTGCTGTCAGATTACAGTTTCAGATTTGTTGCGTTTTATGCATTTGAACAACTCGTTAATACTCGTTAATGTTTCCGAGTTGTTGTTTCGATTCAAATTTCGAGTCTGAATCTCATTTTTCCAATTATTCCAACACCACATGATTGCAGCAGAAATGCATATTTCCCAATGTTTACACAAACAAAACACAATTTGTGTACAGGTTCTTAAAGATTGACTTAATGTGTGTTGGTCCACTTACACAAACAGCCTCACTCATTCATAGAAATGTTCAGTGTGCACACCTTGGAGTTACTACCTGTGTACACACTAAGTGAAAACCAATGTTGCCAAACACACCAACAGCTGATTTACTGTCCCTCTTTGTAGACTGTACCTCATCAACTCTCCTGTCGTGAGAGCAGAGAATCTGCGTTTCAAAGAGGAGGGTGTGCGCGACGTGTTGAAGGATGTCTTCCTGCCGTGGTATAACGCCTACCGCTTCCTGGTGCAGAACGTACAGCGGTTACAGAAGGTAATGAACACATTCCCTATCCCCCTAATCAAGGTCTAAAAAGCACAATGCTGAGAGTACAGAACATTGTTACTATTATTCATCATTTAAATATAGTTAGTGCCATGAAATAATGTTGTTTTTGTTGGTTAACTGATGACTGGTTATATATATCCACATTGGATACAATTTAGAAGCAGACATTTTTCTTCTGATCTGCACATTGCAGCTATATTTTTAGAGCAACTTTAAAATATATTAAGAAGAGAATGATGCTTAAACAGGCAGATTCTCCTCAAAGGGTGACTGCAGTAGCTAGTAGTAATACACTACACATCTAAACATATCAATGTTGACACCTACAATCAAAGAAAGTAACATCTGCTGCAGCTACATGAACAACCTGTCCCCTTGATTCCCGTCATCTGTCTTAATCAGTTATAGTAAATGGCATAAGATCCTGTTATGCGTGTCGATTATACATGTTTTTGTGTGTGCGTGTTCAATCTTGTGCATTTTTGCGTCAGGAGGAGGACATTCAGTTCCTGTACAATGAAAACACGGCAAAGCAGAGCGACAACATCATGGACAAATGGGTTCTGTCCTTCACACAGTCCCTCATCCAGTTCTTCAAGGCTGAGATGGACGGTGAGACAGACATCCTCAAAACACACTGTTATTATTTGATATAGACAATGGCTAAGACAATAAGAACTAGGCGTAGCACACCATATTGCCATTGCGATGTGTTTATGCTTAATATTCATTTTGCAAGACTTTATAACTATTTAGCTGTCTGATACCAAAGGGAATTATCAATGATTATTTGAGTGTTTCCAATTAATAACCTACAGACTCGGCATACCCACCACATTTATTTATTTAATTAACTTTATATAATGTTTCAGCGTACCGCCTGTACACTGTCGTGCCTCGCCTGGTCAAGTTTGTGGACATGCTCACCAACTGGTATGTGAGGACCAACAGACGCCGACTGAAGGTGAGAACACAGCTCCGAATCAGTGCCTGTTTAGAGTCAACATTGTTATGTAAGGCAGAGGCAAGGTGCAGCTAATGACTCAAATGTATGCAGTCCCAGGATCTGATGAGTCACATAAATGCAGACGATGCTTCTTTAAAGTTGATGTCCTGTATTTGTAGTTTTTGATGTTGTTTTGTTAAGCTCATACACATAGTTAAAGGGAACACTGATTTAAGCTACCCCTAAGTCTCTTCATCGTCCACAGATATCAGTAGCTATCAGTTTGTGGCCCGCCTGGTCAAAATGTGGTCGAATTGAATTGGGGATACATGCGCTGATGCGTGCTCAGGCACTTTTATCTATTTACTGTTCCAAGGGGACTGACTCTTTGTGTATGTGTGTGAACTTTGTAGGGAGAGAGTGGCACTGAGGACTGCCTGTGGGCGCTGGAAACCCTCTTCAGTGTTCTGTTCTCCATGTGCAGGCTGATGGTGAGTCATACTGTGTGTGTGTGTGTGTGTATTGTGTGTTGTGGTGAGGTTTTGCTTTTCTGTATGCAGAGCACTAAGAAATAATGCTGTTATGGACGAGGTGTGCTTGCATGGCGATGAATTATGCATGAACAGTAGGAGTCTTTATTTATAACACATTAAAGATGTTTGCATGTTAGGCGAGATGCATGCTAAAAGCCAGTTAGCCTAACCCAGATCAATACAGATCAGCGGTTTGCTGCACAAATTAATTAGCCGTGGTTGAAATGGAAGGGAAGTACATTAGAAATGAACTTGCTCTGGCAAGGGTGCATGACCTTTTGCATCATTAAGGAAAAATAAATACAGTAAAAATGTGTTTTTGTATGCTGATTTTTAGAGCAACAAGGAATGCATATTAATTACAGTACAGAGCATCTAATACTTTTCTCTTTTCCCTTTTCTCTTATGTCTACTTACTTCCTTCCCTTCTTACCCTCAGGCTCCTTTCACACCCTTCATTACAGAGATGATGTACCAAAACCTGCGTCACCTCATTGACCCGGCCTCTGTGGAGGAGAAGGACAGCAGCAGCATCCACTATCTCATGCTGCCCCAAGTCAGGTGAGAGAAATCCTCTAACAAAGCCAAAATGATCGAGCGCTTTATGCCACTTATATTAAAAAGAAAAAAAATCAAAGGTGGCCTGAGAATTGTTGCTAACAATTAGCCGAAAGTGGAAATTGTGAAAGTCAAGGGCATATGAGGGGGACGGAGAGTAGAGAACGTCCTCTTCTCACTCACAGAGCCGAGCGTTCCCTCTGCTCCCACGCCTCCAGCCCGCTCTGCTCGTATCATTCCTGCTCAACTCGGAGGCTTCAGACCAGTCCATATTTAATACAGCAGAACATTGCTTGGGATAAAGACATGTTTTACATTCTCATAATGAGCACTTTTTTATAGATACAATAGAGTGGTGCAGTGACGAGTCCTAAAACCCGGAACTGAGTTAGCATTTTACCACTACCGGTTCCCTCGCCTCAGAGCCAATGGGATTTTGGAAAATAGCTGGAAATAAGGTCTGTGGTTGACACAAATTCAAGAGACAGATCACGTTTTGTTCTACGACATTAAATACATCAGCAGTGGTGATTTTTGAAGAGTTTACGTGTCTGAAAAACGATGGTTGTTAACAAGTGGCTGAATAGGACTACAGAAGTTGTCGAGGACGCTGTACGTCATTACGCCGAACACGTAAACACTCCCGCTAAGTTTGTTTGCCCTGTTCTGCAAACTGTTAAAACAAACGCTTCAACTTGTACCATTTTGAATCTGTATTTTTTAATATGGATCTTAAGTTGGCGTGACGTTGAAGTCGTGCAACCCTGCTGTACTCGGCTGTAGTTCCTTCATAGCATAACGTTAGCATTTTACTTCTGGCGATTAGATGTATGATTTGAAACTGATAAAAGTAGGGTAGACATGTGGATATTATCCGGCTGAACAAAACGTGAATTTATCTAACCGGTTCGTTTTCCACAGACCTTATTTCGATCTATTTTCCAAAATCCTATGGAGAAATCCCATTGCTTTTTTGTCGAGGGAACCCATGTGCAGCTTACTTCCTGGTGAATACGTCATCCCTGCACCACTCTATGTAGATCACATGTAATGGAAAACCGAGGTGATGTGGTTTAAAACCTCCCGCTCCTTCCCGCTCCTCACACAGTGAACCCCCCTTTGTGTTAGCGCCTTTCCTCACAGGATATCCACTACTGGTCCAGAGCCTAATCAGTTTCAGCCAGAGTGCATGGTCTTACTTTACCCCAATTTGATCACACTCTGAATTCCTCAAAGAGTAGAAAATGTTGAAGCTGCAGAGTCCACAGCAGTGGTTTCTAGATAACGGCAGGCTTCACCATTTCTTCCCTTTAACACCTGCCGTTCACTGCTCTCTGTGTTGTCAGTTCATACTACACCCTTCTTATCAAAGGTTCCATTTTAATATGTATGACCATACCTGTCATTTTATATGATTGATTGGTTCTGTAGATAGAGATTTTCTTTTGAGTCGTTTCTGAGCAGATTTTCTGTTCATGTGTCAAAAAGATGGCTCTTTTTTCCAAAGCAAGAAGACATACGTGAAAAATACATTGAAATCTTTGTGCACATCCTCTCTCAAGTTCTTTCCAAAAAGCAGCTTAGCCCTATTTGTATTTTTGGCTTAGAACTGTCGATACCTTCTTTTAGAGCGTCACAAGTGATGTAGGGAACAGTTTGTGCTTTATTAGAGCAGAAATATACACAGCAGTGCACGGGTCTTTCCTTTTTCAGCCCTGCAAATAGATCTTGTTCTCAAATATGATTCACTTTAATGACTTCAGTAAAATGTGTACCTTGGTGGCTGATCAGTTCTCTTTAATGCCCGAGAGGAATTTCTAATTGCCCAAACTTAATTGCATCATCTTTAACTAAAACACAAGTTCTGACATGATTAAATATCCATTTGATTTAGCGTAAGGAAAATAGTTTATGTAATGGTTCATATAATTCCCCCTGTCACTTTGGCAGCGCTCAGTGCTGAGGCTTTATTAGCCGCCTGTCCTTCCTGCTGCCGAATGGGACTACTTCACCCCCCTCCCAAAGGTCAGCCACCAATCAAGCGGAGGAAGAGCTGCTCCTCAATCAGCTCATTAAATGATTGGCTCTCCCTGGAGTCCTCTCCTCTCTCATTTTACTGCACTGTTGTGTGCACACATGGAGAAGCAGACTGCTGGAGTAAAAGAATGAGTGTAGTACACACACACACACACACACACACACACACACACACACACACACACACACACACACACACACACACACACACACACACACACACACACACACACACACACACACACACACACACACACACACACACACACACACACACACACACACACACACACACACACACACACACACACACACACACACACACACACACACACACACACACACACACACACACACACACACACACACACAGAGTCTGTGTTCCTGCACACTGTTAGGGCTAATATAGCTATTATGCGTGATTATCAGTGGCTGTGCAGCTCTAATTTGAATTCAGAGGTGGAGGTCTCGGTGTACCTTATTAGTGGATGCTCCTGAGTTAAGCCGGGGGTTCTGAACTCTGTCTTTATTTAGATGAACCTTGTAACCTTCTATTATACATTTACCTCAACAGAATAGCAATTTGAATTTCTAAACCCCTGAAAACCACTGGGGTGTCCACTGCCTGTGAGTTATTGCAGAAGTGCACCTACATTCCCTAACAGTGCCCTGAAAGTGTACTATTTTCTCAGAATACAAAGTCATTTTCCTTTGAAGATCGGTTAGTTTGAAAGAGGTTCGTCTCATTCCCCTTCATCAACATATGAGATATACATACATATACACAACATATATGCTAAAAGCCAGTTAGCCTGCAAGGCCGCTCGGTCAGATGACACCAACTGGTTATAGTTTTGGATAAAACGTGTTTTCTCCTTCATGATCAACCTGCAGAATTAAGAGCATATTCAAATGCTCATACCCAGGCATTTTAACACTACTTAGTTTTCAGCCATTGTCAGATTTACATTTTTTCATCTCTGTTTCTCAGGGAGAGTGTGATTGACAAGCGCATTGAGAGTGCCGTCTGTCAGATGCAGTCTGTGATCGAGCTGGGCCGAGTGATCCGGGACAGAAGGACCCTTCCCGTTAAGGTAAATCATTAACCTTACTCAACCCATTCATACAATCCAGTGTAAAAGGTAGTCAATTCAAACTCTAGGAAACACATTTGTGTTTTTTTTTTATTAGACTGTTTTTTATTATTTCTATGAAATATCCAACATTTTCTCAGTGGATCCTTGTCACAAGTGTTTGTTATATATTTATGTAAAGAATATATAAAAAAAGAAGCTTTGAATATATTCCTTTGAGATGTCTCTCTCTTGCCACTATCATTGTTAATATCCATTATCAGTTTAAAAAATGCAGTCAACATCTTATATTATCTCTACGTTGCCAGGAATTTCTGTGGCTCTCCCAATGTTTTTCCTATAGCTTTAAGTGTATCCTGATGTGTCGGTTTTTATTACAACGACCCTATTTGTGTGTCTTGGTGCTGCAGTTATTGACCCGCAGTAACACTGGTGTGTATTTCAGTACCCATTAAAGGAGGTGGTGGTTATCCACCAGGACCCAGAGGCTTTGAAAGACATCCAGTCCCTGCAGAAATACATCCTGGAAGTAAGTAAACCAAGGACACTTTTTGTCATGTATATTCTGTGATCATTTATCCGGTCTTGAGTCGCCTTGGTATCACAGTGTAATTTCACCAGTGTTCTGCTTCACAGCAAGAACTGCATTTTCTTCTCATCTTCCCTTTAAGTGTTTTTATTTTCGTCTGTTGACTGTGCTTTGATCTAGTTAAAAACAAACCTCTCCTAGAACCTCGTTGACATTAAAAAGCCAGTGTACTTGACAGAGGGGATGTACAACAGAGAGAGCATATCTTCACACAGCGTTTGTATCTTCAGCTGTAATTGAAATGTCTGTGCTTGGTTTAATTTAAAAGGGGGTGGAGCAGATGCCTCGGAAAATGTTCTCACATTTGATCTACTTCAATTGCCACACATTCAAACTCTTGATCAAATATTAAATGCAGACACAAGCAGCACATGGGAACTCTATATTACTGTTAATGTGTCACAGTCATTTGAGGCATTTAAGTGCACGCCATTTTTCTAGTTCTCTTTTCACAAACAGAGGCATACAGTATTTAGTTTTTTCTATATTAAAATAGTTTTTATAGAAACAAGAAATAGGTTTCAACGATGTCAAGTGCACTTTGTGTAACATTTAAGACTTAATCAGTGTGTAATTATTTACAAAAGAGTGACGGGTGCTGTCCGAAAGACTGGAAAAATGTCTTCTCAGATAGGAGACAGACTAATTGTTATAGCCTTTCAGTGCAGGAAGCCATTAAACTGACAATATCCCTTTGTCTTTGGCTTTGATTTTCCACCAACAAAGCTAAAGAAGTCAATGCTCTTCCACAGATAACCCCACTACTCTCTTAAGTAAGGATGTGCGAACCTTTTTGATGCTTTGCCTGGAAATGTAGCTGCCTTTGTTCTCTCTGAAGCCAAGTGAAGTCTAAATAGGTCCCAAGCTGAGGAATTACTAATGAATTTTAGATGGAAAATTGATTTTTTCTCTTGTTCCCATATGTTGCTGACCAGGAACGTTGACAGAACATATAGAGATTAAGGATTGGGTGCAAAAATAGCTTCTGTTGGATCCTGCAAGATTAATCGTGATCGAGCCACTTCTTATCTCTCACTCTGTTTCATTTCTGGTGAGGAAAACATTGAACCTTGCCGGCGTCTAGCTACTCTCCAGTGAACAAGGTTTATTTGACCAGTCTGGATTCAAGCTTTCACGGTGGCTTTTAGTTAGATCATGTTATTATTATTCTATTATTATTACCGACAGTGGCTCAGTTGTCCGGCAGTGGGAGCTGTAGGGTCGCCGGTTCAAGTCCCTGAACAGACTTAAAATATGGAGTGTGGACTGCTACTTGGAGAGGTCCCAGTTCACCTCCTGGGCCCTGCCGTGGTGCCCTTCAGCAAGGCACCGGACCACCTCCCATTGCTCCCCGGACGCTGTACAATAGCTGCCCACTGCTCTTACTACTAGGATGGGTTAAATGCAGAGAACACATTTCACTGTGGGTGTTTCTCAATGTCAAGGAAGGATGCTCCAGAGCCACTATTTCAAGGATGCTACGTCATCGACTCCCGCCGAAGGACTGTTCCAATGTCCAGGCTCCTTGGAATTCTACCGAGCCCGGCGTCCTTCGTAGCGAGAAATTTCGAGGCTGCACATGTGTATCCTCCGCGGTCTTAAAATCCCCACAATGCTTTGCGCACGGACCAATTTCCAAAATCTGTGGCGGAAAATGTAAGGCGGGGCCTCTCGTATGACGCACACCTGAACACTTGCTAGCCTGTTCCTATGCCAGGAAGGATTCTTGCCTAGCTTCTGAAGGACTTGACTGGGAAGACTTGTCCTACCAAGGAAGCGTCCTCGACATTGAGAAACACCCTCTGTGTGCTGTAGGGCTGTGCGATTATGGCAAAAATCATAATCACGATTATTTTGGTCAATAATTGATATCATGATTATTAAATACGATTTTTTCTTTTTTTCTTTAACCTTTATTTAACCAGATAAAAACATTGAGATCAAATCTCATTTTCAATGCTGACCTGGCCAAGAAGGCAGCAACGTTACACATAACACATAACACAAACATATAAAATACAGAGAACATAACTAAGAAAACAAAAGACGAAAAAGCAGTCACTACATTGTGCACATTAGGACAGTAAGAAAGGTACACTACTTGTTACTGCAAGAGCAGCTGGTGGTGAGGACTTCAGACAACTTTAATTTAAAACATGATATAGAGACAAGTGCCCTCAGTTTAAGGCGTGATTGAAGGTCATTCCAAGACCAAGGACCATAATAAGAAAGACTCCTTTTTCCAGCCTCAGTCCATACAGTAGGAACCTGGAACCGTATCCAGGCACTGGATCTGAGGTTGTAAGAGTCACAAACTGGGGCAAATCTGACACATATGTGGAGTGGAAGCTTACCTAAAATGGCTTTATACATTAATAAAAATAAAAAAATACATGAAAAAAAACCATGAATGATTATTCATTGACTTTGAAAACATCCATTTATTGAACTTTAAAACAAATACAAATAATAATTTGAACAGTATCTTATAACTGTTGATTACCCTGAACGTATAATTCAACTGAAAAACTTTAAATAAATAATATCAAAATAATAAATACCAATAAACAAGATCAACAAATATTTTGGAGCGCACTTCCAAAAGCTACTAATCATATATAAATATGATAAATACAAATAAATTAGACTAAAATAAATTAGATCAAATATGTTACAGTGCACTGTCACAACCTAGCAAAGCAAAATAATTGTTTTATTCGATTATGTTGTTTTCGTAATTGTGGCAGGCCAAAATCGTAATTGCGATGTGTGCTGTGTGCTCTGCATGTGTGACCATTAAAGAGGGTTTCATCCCTCCAATTCTATCTATCTTCTATCTATTAAGCTAGGTAACATTCTTTATAAATTATTACCGCTTATTTTGCTTCAATGTGCACCAAGTGGGCATCTACTGTTGTTATCTGCTGGCTCTCTGACTGGTTGATTTCACGGCTGACTTGCTCTCTGAGTGAATTCGACTTTTGATTGTCCCTTCACAGCACATGTCTGAAGCAATTACAGTTTTTAATTTGATCCTACAGGACGTAACAGAGCACTAAGGCTAGCTCAACTTGTAAAGAGTAGTGGATACCAATAGCATTTATTTCATTGGTTTGAACACTTTAATGGCCAGTGCTGAAGTCTTAACTAAGAAACAAAAAGAAGATACATCAACTTGGCATTTCAAACCGAGCAGCGGCAAGTCCCTAATGCTGCCGTTTACATTTTTATTGTCTATTTCTTGAGGCAAAACATGAATTTTACAAATTCTCTCACATTTGAAGGGAAACAAGTAGAGTAGACAAAAAATGGGATTAGCAGTTAGTGGTCAATGACCGTTTCAATTTTAGCTTTGGTCAGCTCTTCTTTACGACAAGCTTTTTGATGACTCCACTGTCAGCTGAGCACAAGATGTTCATTGGGAATATCAAATGAATGTCTGTTTTATATAAAGGCGGTGGTGGCGAAGTCGATAGGGGCTTGGCAACTGAAAGTCCCGGCAAGACCAAGTGCTACCGAGGTGTCCCTGAGCAAGGCACCGTTCCCTACACTGCTCCCCGGGCGCCGGACATAATGGCAGCCCACTGCTCCTAACACTAGGATGGGTCAAATGCAGAGGAACAATTTCGTTACATAGTTACCTGTACTGTGAAATGACAAAAAGAGCAATTTATTTTATTTAAATGTATTATTTATTATATGACAGCAGCCTGTATATAATGTAATGTACAAACATCTCTACTATGTAAACAAAGACATATATGGTTCTTTTTGTTCACCGTTGCATTGATTCACTCCTATTTTCACTGACCAAGCTCAGCTCTAAACAGAGGTTGAAAGAACGGTTTCGAGCCCACTCTGCCCTGAAGTGTATTATTGAGTCCTCTTCAGGGGCTTAACTGTGCTCTCTGTCAGCGAGTCAACTAAGCTATAACTCAGTGGCACGCTTCAGTTTGGTTGACTGAGAGAAGCTGTGCACGGCCGGCCAGCGTGAGCGTCAGTATTTTGGATAACTTTAGTATCTCTAACGGCTCACAGACTTCTATCTCCATTTAGATTGAAAAATGAATCGTACTGGAGTGAAGTATTGACTGAATAGAAGGAACAGCTTACAGACTTACTGTTTGATTTCATAGAGTGAATTACTCTGTAATCAATTATCGATTGGGTCTTTACAGTACATGCCCAGGGTATTTCAAGTTTTGATTTCTTATGTTTAATCTTATTTTTTCTGTTTAGTTTGAATTTAGTTTTCCATTAAGTTCAGTTTTGAGTGAATGTTCAATATAGATGAACAGTTTAATAAATGCAAGCAGTTTTCTTGTAACTAATTGCATTTGGTTGGGGTGGACATATGTGGGTGCAGGAAGAGCTAAGTAAAGTTTAAAATGAACAAATGCTGTCAGATCCCTTAACTTTCACGCTGATGCCAGGAAAGCTTTGTCCATAAGCTAACTTTTGGGAATAAAATGGTTTAGCAGCATCTAATAAAAAACCCAGTGTCTTTAGTACTTTTATGCATCATTTATTTCCCTCTTATTAGTTGTGCAATGCATCTTAAAGGTCACCTATTATGCAAAATCCACTTTGTCATGTCTTTTGTACATAAACATGTGCCCCCTCTGTGTAAAGAGATTCTGAAAGTTTCAGGAAAAGATATTCACTCACTTTTTGTCCTGATCCATTTATATAAAAACCTGTCTGAAAATGAGCTGATCAGATTTTGGCCACTTTATGATGTCATAACGATTTTTTGGGCTTGTGTAACCATTAGCCAATAACCAACTAAGGTAACCCCCCCCCCCGCACCTTATCACCTGGATCTCCTCCTAGAGCACCATTGTGTTCTTTTTAACCAAATATCTCTCAGAGGGGCGTGGGGAGTGGCTCCTTATTTTAATCTAAAGTAACAGACCCAGAATCAGCACTTTTGAAACAGGGCTGAAACAGAGGGGTTTATGGGATGCTACAATGCATGATCTGTTTGGTATTTGGAGCCAAACACTTCAGAGACATGTTTTGTATATATCTGAGACCTATAATATATTGATGAAAAACAATATAATAGGGGACCTTTAAAGTTTCAGTTTAGTTAATTTGTTTACATTCTTTTTTCATATTATGTTACAAAAGCAGCCCAGTTAACTACTACCCATTGGTATATGTGGGCTTGTCACACAGGAAACAACAACGCTAATTTACCTTTTCTAAGACATAAGTTGTGCCTTTTTTTTCCCTCCAGGAGCTTAATGTCCGACAGTTGACGCTGTCTACAGACAAAGACAAGTACGGCATCCGTCTGAGAGCCGAGCCCGACCACATGGTGCTGGGCAAGAGACTGAAGGCGGCCTTCAAATCCATCACCGCCTCTATCAAGGAGCTCAGCAACGAACAGCTGGAGGCCTTCCAGAAGACAGGTATGGCTGTGTGCTCAAAAATAAAAAAAACATGATCTCATATCTTAAGAATCACATTTGGGGGTGCAAAGGGAAATCCCCGAGCCGTCAGCACCCTAGTGTATTTCACTGGTTTGTATTAACATGAGACAAAACTGCATATATTATCTTCATAAATGACAACCTACAATTGTTTTTGTGTAATAATTCTTCACCAATTACTTACAAAAAAAGGAACCATTAGTTGAATATTTGTCAACCAAACAATGAGTAAGTAAAGAGTAGTAGGTGAATGTTAGGATATTACACACAATTACACTAAATTGTATTGACATCGTATATATTATTTCACCAAAAATTCTACTAGAAAAAAATCCTTGCATTGAGGTCCGGACGCAGACAGTCGGGCAGTTTATCGTCAGAAAGCAAACCCTAACCCTTTTGAAACTGTAATCAGAGCTGGAGTACGGATCAAAGCAGTGCAAGGTATCCTGTCTCTCCAATTATAGAGAGACGAGGAGAGCCCCCAGAGTCTCGGGGGAAGGAAGCAGTGGAGGTCAGCTGGGCTGTGGGAACTTAACATTTCCAATCACTTGGATGTTTGAAGTCTAGCCAATTGGAAGGGAAAAAGGAGGATGAACGAGAAGGAAAGACATAGATGTGGTGGAGGATGGTGAAAAGAGATGGAGAGTGTAGGGAAACTACTGCTGTGGAACCAAGTAGCATTACACTGACTCAGGTTCACAGGACAGATGGGATGTTTGAGTGCACAAAACCTCCTTTTTAAGATGCTAAACTGTATTATTTATGTTGGATCAAAGGTATGGAGCTGCAGCTGGCTGGAAGTTTGACTATTTAAGCACAAAGAATGGAAGCAGGGGAAAAAGACTAGTCTTGCTCTATCCGATGGTAAAAACTATCAGAAATATGGGAGAAAAATCTGGTAACTGGTCAGTTAGTGACACAAACACCACTCTCTGAAATCATCCATCCATGGAAAAGCTCACACTCAGTGGAGAGTTCACTTTTAACCTTTTGACCCATTTCTAGCTGAGAATCTGTGACACAAAAAAACCTTTTTAGACTAGAGGGGGCAATTTGGCTAGAAACTGATTGTGTGTTCAAGGCCATTTGTTGTATTGCCCATTATTCCTTAGCAGTACCTTTTGATCCCATCATTTTGATGGGCAGAAGAAAAAGAGGTTAAGAAAGAAGGTGGAGAAGAGCAGAGAAGCAGGGAGGGACACAGGAAACCAAAGCATGGAAATCAAAGATTAGAGAGAAAAAGGAGTGACTGTTTCACCCAGCCTCTGGGGGTGGAGAAGTGAAGAGGAGAGGAGAAAACGGTCACGGTTCTTAGTCAGAACACAGATGTGAGTAATTGCTGCCACTGGCAAAATGATTTTAAACCTGACTACAATAGGTTTGCTGTAATGTTTAAAAGCTCAGATCATGAGTGGATCTGGCCAGATGACTGAAATGTAAGGAATCACAAAATGCGAGCAAATACTGATCCAATCCGTAGCTCATTCAAAATAAAGCCTAGGCCTGCATGTAGTTAGGAGAGCACTTAATTCAGTTTGATTGGCTGTAATTGAAACCATTTCTAGAATTCTTCTAAAGAGACAAACACCAAAATAAAGACTAATTTCACACAATCAGTTGGCAATTTATTCAAATATAAATAGGAGAATAGTGGGACACTAAGTAGTTTATCATTACATTTGCATTCATGTCTGTTGTCATTGATTCAATTATAATGGCAATCAATATAAACTATTTTGGATGCCTTTTCATCCTCTTGAATTATTCATTTTCTGGTATAAGACTGGTCTGGAGATATTATAGATTTTCACAGGAAAACGTCCTTTTACTTGTCTAGTTGAATTTCTATGCTAATTTAATTTAATTATTAAGTATTAAAGTGAATAGGGCTGTGGGCAATCTTTCTAATGATCAATTAACCAACCAATTATTTTCTAGATTATCCTTTTTGTTTATTTCAGAAAATTGTGAAAAATGTCCATCCCAAGTCATAAGTGATGTTTTTTTAATGTATTGTTTCATTAGCCCAAAACCCAAAGATATTCACATAAATATGGTATATAAATGAAAAAAGCAAGTTATCCTCATTGTACCAGGGCTAAAACAATCATTTTTACTTGTATTTTTAGCTATTATTGCAAGAAAAATAACTTCAATATCTATTAGTTTATCAAAACAAGTAGGTCTTTTGAGGAATAGACTTGATGCAGGGAGTGATCTGACAAACAGTAGTGTTATCATTGTTATTAAACATCCAACTGACTTTGTATTTATTTATTTATTTGTTATTGTATTTTCAGTACCATAACTTTGGATTCGCATATTTTAAAATTGTGGTGTTTAATTTGAAGGATCCATCACGGTGGACGGCCATGAGCTTCATGAGGACGATTTGAGGCTCATGTACACCTTCGACCAGAGCTCTGGCTCCGCAACACAGTATGAAGCGCACTCTGATTCACAGGTACGCTCTATGTTCCAAAATACATTTGATTTCTCATTCGAATTTTAGATGTATTATTTGACTTCAATAAACTTGAAGAAACAATGACCTCATATGGTGCATTATAACAACCTGTAATGAATCCTAGTCAGTGAGGGACTGGCAATTATGAAGTATTATGATACTTGATCTTATAATTCATTATTAAATGGTTCAAATGTATTATTATTGTCATAATGCATCATGAGTATGTATGTGTGCTTATAGCAATGATTATACAGTGGTATCAGCAGGTAATAATGCATTATGAAAATGGGCATCCATGATTATGGATCGTATCGTGACTTAATACATCTTGTGGACCAATCATGTATTTTTATTATCCACAAACTGGTTATGGAAAATGTGTAAATGTTACCCATGAAAAGGTTAAGAATTACACACACACTCATACACACATATACAGTACATACCCCCTTTCTCTTTACTGCTACAATACTATTGAATAGATCTTGCTGCAAAGTGCAATGTAACCTGATCTGCTGCTCCTGCACTAAGCTGCCTTATAGTGTAAATGCATTTATATGTCTTTACTGTGAGTGTGATGTATGAAATCATTTCACGGCTAAGTGGAAACCAGCATGTATGCGTTTCCCAGAGGCTCTCTCTCTAATCAGTGCTCCTTCAACCGTATACACACCACGCGGCTGCACCTTAATACCAGTTTACTGAGCTGGCGTTTTAATTCTCGCTCGCTCGCACCCAGCTCCCATCTGTCCGCCTCTCTGTTCTTTCTCTTTCTATTCATTTAGCTTTTTGTGTACTTTACTCTGTCGCCCTGTCATCTCCCTCCCTTCCTCCCATGGTGAGGTGTTTGAGGCTGGCAGCAGCTCAGCCTTACACAACGTGACACTCATTTTACTTTAGTGAATCACACAGAGTACAATATTGTCGCTATTTCTGCCGGGTTGTTTCTTCATCACTTTTAACTTTGAACAAAAAGTCTAAGACAGATTCATTGCTCTGTGGATTTTACCCTCTTTTCAAATAAATAGTTTGTAGCCTGTTACTGAGGGAGTTTGGTTACTCATGAGGGAACATTCTGTCACTATCTGCTAGAGTTCTGTCAGATACATACATACATACATGTGCAGTAAGAGCACACTGTCTGTTGTTACAGTAACTGAAAGGTTAAACCTTAACTTTATCATTCTGGCTTTGAGGTCAACAGGCTATTTTTCCCAACTTAAAATGGACTAATGTTCAAGCTTAGCTGGTTAAAAAAATCAAACAATATTCAAACATCTTGATAAAAGTATACCTCAATTTCAATTTGCCCAAATATATTAGATATTAAAGGTGGGGTAGGTAAGTTTGAGAAACCGGCTCGAGATACACTTTTTGTTATATTCCATGGAATGCTCTTAACATCCCGATAGCAATGAATATCTTAAGTGCTTTGACAAAAAATCCATAAAAAAATATCATCTGTGGAAGCCGTAGTACTGTAAAAAGTACGACCAATCATTTTAGCCGGCCCGGCTAAAATAACTGGATGGCCTACCTGCCTGTCAGCCTTCCATCGGGGCACAAACTTATCTCGTGCCCTCATTGGTCATGTGTGCGTTCGTGTGTGTTGGAGGAGGGGCTCTGTAAGGAAGTGGCAGATTTTTTCCGGTTGTGTATTTTCAAATTCTAGCGCACTCGAGCATGGTTTCTCCAAAATTACCTACCCCACCTTTAACGTCGGAACTGTGGGCAATTGTGCTCATATAAAAATCTATCCTCCTGGATGCACACACTTATTAGTTTGAACCCTTTTATTTTAAATATTTTGCTAGTCGTCAGGAATCCATACATTTGGTATTTAAACATTGTATTTAAATGATAACATGCAGGATATGACCTTCAAATATGAGCGTATGACATGTTTATATAAAGGCAAGTCAATTTTAGACCCACTCCCCTCTTCAAAAAAATAAAAAGGTTTAATGGGTAATAACAGGTTAAATGAAGTTTTCTAAGACTGTGATGACTTTTGGGATCAGTTCAATGTTTTGCTAAGACCCTCCTTTTTTCTTTCAGGTCCTGGTGCTGCTGGACGTCAGCCCCGACCAATCCATGATGGATGAAGGCGTCGCCCGTGAGGTCATCAACCGCATTCAGAAACTACGCAAGAAGGTGGGACGATTATTTCAGGAGCACTACTAGCTCTGGAAACTAGAGTGACACATAACACACTAATAGTGAATTTTACAATCTAGTGTCTAATGAACAAAATATGACGTATTAGAAACTGTCTGTCAACACATGTAATCAGAGCTGAGGCAGCTTAAGGAGTGCTGCACGGTGAGGAAGACAGTCAAATTGACTGAGTACAAGAAGCATTTAGGAGCATCAGGGCTGTAAACACTTCTGACACAAACTGTGAGGTATTTTTAAGCATGCTGACAACCTGCACATCCTCTAATGGAATATTTGTATGGCACTGCATACTATTAATAATTAAAACCAAATATTATATAACTCTGGTCAAACATACTTGAACCTTTTCAGGAGGTTTACCTTGTTTACTCAATCAATTTCTCCCGATAAAATATAAAAGTAACCTTATGCCTCAATTATTTTCAGTGGCCCTTATCCTAACGCTTCCTAATTCCTACCACACACTCCTAACTCCCCGTATGTTTTGTCATCAACAACATGCAAACCCAGCATAGTAAATGTTTTGTGATGTGTTATTTTGTTTCATTTTCCTCCCTTTGGGCACCCCGTGCTGCCCCCTTCCTCTTTATGTCCCATGCTAATTTTGTCAGGGGAGTTTTGAAATCTTTCCACTGCAGCGTCACAGTTAGAAGTTTCTCCATCATAAGGCAGGCTTAATGGAAGCTTAATTACAGTCTGGCCCCTTTCAGATTCTAATGTTGGAGCTTTGAAGTGGTCTTGGGAGTAAAGACGGATTAGCCAACAGCCCCTTGTTTTCACAAGCAACAAACAGTTTTTTCCGTCCCCCTATAGCAGTGGTACGCACTGGCTCCCTGCCAGGCTAAATTCCTCCAGTTATTTCAAACTGAGATCTGTTAGGAATTTTCCACCCTGAGGATTGGAATTAATTATTTTTTTAACAATTCTACCACATGTTTGGTAGTAGTTTGAGGGTTTGTCTGTGTTTTGTCAGTATTTGTGTGTAAGCATTTTGTTTTGAGGTGTTGGCAAACTGTAGAGGACACACACACACACACACACACACACACACACACACACACACACACACACATACACACACCCCTTCAGGGTAGGGTCAGTACCTTGACTTGGCAGGATAAGCCTATAAATCTTCCTCCATTGATTGACTGCTCCTCTGTATCTAGCTAACGTTACTCCTCCGCCCTTGAGCCACATACTGCAATTGGAGTGTGTGCATGTTCGTGTGTACTTTACAGTCAATACCATTTGTGTGTACGGCTGTGCACACATGTGCACGGCTGCACACTGCAGATTAGGATGAGATCAATGTGTTTGAATGTGTCAAGGTTAGAGGAAGCTGTCAGCACACATTGCTAAAATAGAATGGCATTCATCCAATAAGAAATCTCCCCTTGTTCCCTTCTGCCTTTATTTCTTCCTACACTGTCTGTTTTTTGCTTTTTAATCTCCCCGCTCTCTTCTTTATGTCGGCCTTTCTATCGGTTTTTACCCATCCCCCTTACATCCTTCTTTCAGGTAATTGTTTCTTCCAGATTTCATTCTTTTGTAGAAGAGAAAAAGCTTTGAGAATACATTTTGTGATTCTCTGGCAATCAATTGCATTTTGATTAGATAACATAATTGTCTACTAGTGTGCACTGTTGTTTGTCCAGAGTTATTCAAGCTGTATATTCAGCATAATTACTCAATAATGTTTCAATGTGTCTCATTTTCAGTTTCTGAATAATGCTTAGTTAAGTATTTGTTTTCAGTTTAAAACCAACTACCTGTGTCTAAATCCATTGAATTACAGGGTCATTTGGTGCCATCCGATGAAATAACTGTGTACTACCGCTGCCAGCCAGAGGGGCAGTACCTAGGCTCTGTGATCCATGCGCACACTGACTTCATCCTGGCCACCACCAAGGCTCCCATGATGCCCTTCCCTGTCCCTAAGAATGCCACTGTCATTATAGAAGAAAAGACTCAGGTATAAGGACACAGTCGGTTTTAACATATATAAAATGGGCTGGTAACAGATAATGAGAGTTATGATAAGCACGACACTTTGGTGTGTTATTATGCCAAAATTGCTTTTCATGTTGACAATGTCCCTCTTTGTAATTCCTGTGTTACTTTTGACTGAATGTATTTGTTGTAGAAGTACCTCTTTTTTGGTTTAAATAACAAAGAATGCCAGTATGTTTTTCTCATGCTCTTGTATTTGTGTTGCAGCTGAAGGGATCAGACCTGGAGTTAACCATAGTGAAGGGGTCTTCAGCCCCTCGCGCTCCTCTAAATGGACCAGCTTGCAGCTACGTGAACATCAGGGTGAAGGTCAACAACAAAGAACAAGGTAAAGCGAAAAATAAAATCAGTTTTCCAAGCCAGAAATGTTTTTAAAGAATATGTATGTACTGTTAAAGTGTTGCTATGTTGCTAATCCTGTCTGGTTTCCTGTTCAGAGGGGGTGGTGCTGTTGGAGAACCCCAAAGGGGATAACAGACAAGACTTGGACAAGCTGAAGAAAGTGTGCAGCAGCATCTTTGGAACCAATAACACCCAGCTCAGATTCTTCAATAGTGGCACTGGTAAGAACTGGGTTTGGCCATAACTGCAGCGAATCACTGTTATCGTAGTAACACCTGCCATGTCATATTACTGCTGATGAAATGTAGCAAAATGTTTTCAATAATAGTTTATCAAAAAATGTAATACTAAATACATGAAACTCTGAGTTAAACACTTGTATGAAGTAATGAATGTAAAGCGTTATGCTTTTTCTGTATCATTTGATTAAAACGTTATGTATTTTTATTACTATATTTTCTATTACTACTTTTTCCACTCACTTTTGGAATTTTCCTAATGCCTATATATTAATAACATGGTATGTGATAATCAGAGCAATAATTCATCCAGTGTTTGTGTGTGTAACTGGACTCCAGAGGCCTGTACTACGAAGCCGGATTTTCACTTAGCGAGCTAACTTCAGGGAAAACTCTGGGTTTCCGGTCCTACGACGCTGGTTCACTTCTTAGCGGGCTAGATCTCCATGGTAACTTATGCTGAACGGCTAGCCTGGTCCGGAGCAGGTTAGGTTCCAGGATAAGAGATCAACTCAGTGAAAGCACCGCCTGCTGACCAATCAGAGCTCAGTGTGCGGAGTTTAAAGCGATCAAGTCATATTACAGGATAGAGGAAATACAGTTTAGACAGGAAAGACCGCCGGCAAAGATCACCGACTGTGTGAACGTGAAAATTAATAGAATATCCCCTCCCATCTTCAGAGCAATCTGACTATTATAACATTAGCGTTAAGAAAGCTTACTTAAATATCTGCCACAACTAAGTCACCGGATCAAAGTAACATGAGTGCAGACGTCGATGTGTCCCATTATCATTCATATCATATCACATCATAATGTATCATATATTTCCTTATTTGAGTCAGCTTCTTGAGCCGTATCTGGCCGTGCAACACTCACAGTTGTCACATACTGTATGCAGAAGTATTATTTTAAGCAACACATTAAGTTGACGAAACACTCAAGTCAAATGTAATTAAGTCAGATCCACTCGTGTCTTAGGCAGTGATATCATAAACCTGTTAATGTACGCATTCAAACACATTTTCTTTTACCAGCTGTATTCACCTTGCAGGTGCAACTATTGCTTTTATCCTGGATAAAGTGTTTAAGTCATGGATGTTTAAAGTTTAACGTCTTCATATTTGTCTAATTATAGTTGACTTTTCATTCAGGAAGTATGACACGCTGCACTGTCAGTACGCTTGTCCATGTTTGTCGTCGAATGCTCCAAATACCACCCCTTTCATGTGAACGCGCACCTAACTAGATAGGACAAAGCTGACTTGAGTTAACGAGTTGATAACCAGCGTCGTAGGACAGTTTAGCGAGAGCGCGTTTGTTTTGGATTAGGTAAACCGGGTAACTCAAACATATCCAGGTTAGGTTGAACCGGCTTCGTAGTACAGGCCTCTGGGCCAGCTAGCTTAATCGACAACACTGCTACCTATTCAAACTAAGCACCTTCTTTTCAGCTAGCTAAATCGCTAACTTTTGTAGTTAAAAAAGAGCAGCCATTGAAGTTAATGTAAATCCAGATACTGCACTGCAGACTAGTGTAGCATTAACATCTCTGTGACAGTAGGTAAAGTGTTTAAGCTGTCAAGCTAATCGCCACCATTTGTTTTTTATTACAGAGTTGACGAGCAAAATGGACCTTCAGGCGTTGAGCGGTAAAACTTTGTCAGTGACAACAGGCTCCGCCCCTGGCCCCGCCCCCGCCACTGACTCCCCCCTCTGTCCTTATGTCAACCTCCTGCTCTGCAACGCACAACCAGCTGGTGAGAAATACACACACACACACACACACACACACACGCACACACGCACACACGCACACACACACACACACACCCCCAGCCAGCCAGCCAGCCATGCACAACTGATGAGTCAGTCGTTGTTATAAGGCTGCCATTAATCTTTTTTAATTATAATCAATAAATCCCACGGAGAGACTAAAACTTGGAATGAAATTATACAGATAAGATTTGTCTCTGAAGTCAACGCTTTATTTTAACTCGCTGTAGGTAGCATCGTATCATAGATCAGACCCTTTCTTTGTTTTGGACACACTAAACACAATCTGACACATGCTGTACATTTCTTATTAGTTCTAATTGGAGAAAGTCCTGCGACCTTTAACTTGCGTAAAATTAGTTAGACCACTCTACAAAAATCACAAATTAAAGTCCAGCAATTATGTTTTGGATGGAGCTAATTATAACACTAGTCAAAGGTTAATTCTGCGTCACAGGAAGGAGGCTCTGTTGAAAGGAGTTTGTATATTATGTTTGCTGAGCTTTTATGATTCTCTCCTGATTTTGTTATGCCTATGTATTTATATCTTCTTTCTCTCAGGCTATATTTAATATTTAAAAAAAAAGTACTTTTCTTCTAAGTCTTGGTGTACCACTTGACTGTTTTGGCTAGATGGCTATGTGTTGTTTTAAGCTCATTACAGATGTGGCAGCACTATAGCAACATTTTGCCTGATGGAAATTAGAGTTTATTGTACCTTAAATAAACCGTTTTGTAAATATATGTTGTATGCTTGATGTTTTACGACTCAAACCATAGAGAACTTGGGAACTTGATTCACTGATTAATGTGTTTATTATGCTTTTCTGCCCTATACTCTGCCAATCTCATGCATGTACAGTAAATATGAGGCTGAAGCCAGCAATCCCTTAACTGAGCCATGGACAAATATTGAAAATAGGACAAAACATTTAGCCTGGCTCAGTCCAAAGAAATAGTCCAACATGTTGTTTTTCTACAGATTATAAAGCATCTGTGAGCTTTAGAGCCTGACCATCTTTTTGCTGTTTTCATTCTTAATATTTCACTAACCAGGTTCAGGTTGTAGCTTCATTTAAACTAAAACAATCCATCCTATTTAACATGTTGATCATATCAGTAACAGTTACTAGAAACTGTAATTTTAAATAAATGTGCTTAGGTACTTTGCACCACTAGAATCAAGTCGACTCGTTGTGTGTTGCACTGTGTGCTGGAGGAAATGTACATATAATCCAGCTTTATCCTTTAAGTCATCCACACTCAAACCCTTTCACCTTGCCCTTCTGACCCGACGTCTACCAATTGATCAGCCTGGCTCTCACTTCCTCTCTTTTTGATCTATTATTCCTGCTCTCCTTCTCCTCCCTTTTCCCATGGCTGGGGCTTAGGCTTGATACCTTTCCTGGACTTGTGAACAAGCTTCACTAACAAGCCAATGATTTCTTCATTTGTTAAGGAAGTGTAGTGTCTGGTTCACTTCTCTTCAACACTCTTCCTATTTCCTCCAGAGTGCCAGACAGGAGAGGTGGGCACCCTCCTGCTGCTGAACCCAGTGGGCCAGAATGGGCTCGACTTCTCGGGCCTGTTGTCTGAGGCTGGGAAGGTGTTCGGCCTCCGCAGCAGACGGCTCAAACTCTACCTGGACGAGGACCTGACCCAGGGTAAGATGAAAGGATGGCGCTTATCATATTGACTTTGACAGCCACATAGATAATTCAAAACTGAGTTAAGGACAATGTTTCTGGGCGAATAAACAGCAAGTGGATCATCTGATTTATGCTAACTCTATGCTTTTACATTAGATGAACATTTTACATAAACAAAACATTTTTGGAGCTTTAAATTTCACTTCACAAGTTGATGCTCATGTGCAAAACATGCAGATGACAGTAACCTTTTAAATACCATTAATATCACTTTTACTTTACCCTACATGTGTTTCAGTTCTGTATAGTTCAGGAGGGTCATATCTTATTATTAGGTCAGTGAGAAAGTGGCTATTATATGGTAGCACAATTTGGAATACATAAACTTACAGCAAATTCTTTAATTACTTTTCAGGTTTCTTTAATCATGTTTATATTCATCTTATTTGAAATAAACTTACCTAACCTCCTAAATTGAGCAGTTTTGAAGCTATCTTTAGAGTTTTAATGAAAACAGATTTTTTTTTCTTTTGGAACATTTGTCCCCACCAACCTTAAGCCATAAATACAAACTTTCTTTGTAACTGATTAAGGTTTCTATGTTTTTCAGAGTTGCCAGCTGATTCATCAGTCAAATGTCTCGACACCAAAACTCTGTTTGTGAGAGTTCTTCCTACAACTGCCGAAGCATAAATCCAGGGATGACATCTTTAGGGACATTTATCACAGATGGCCCACAGGTTCCCTGAAATAAGTTTTTTTTTTACCAGTCAAATCCCACCAACAGCCCCTTTGATGATATGCTATTTGTTTAAATCCCTTTGTGGGAATCCTGATGCAAAGCAGTCTTGTCTGTCAAGTTCACAACTGTTAATCCATGGAATCACCCATGTCTTGAAATGTCTTACGCGTGCAAAAAATAAGCGTGCCTCAAGAGATCACAGGATCTTCATGTGTTTTAAAGCATTCCAAGATGTGATGATTGCTCTAATGAATCTTAGTTTTTAGCAGTTTCTTTCCCTCCGTACTGTTTTTAATTTGTCACCAATTATAAGTGACAGTTTTCTAAGAAAGTACAGTGTGTTGCTAGGCTATATTTATTCTGGACAGAGAATAGATTTACATAAATTCTACACTAGAAAGTGGATGCACTTCAAGAACAGAATAATTGTTCATACATAACAGCTAAATGGTGCCGCTGGATGGGTGTCTAAGCGTGGTCATGGAAACTGGAAATTGTGTGATGAAAGGAACACCTGACATTAAACTACCCAGAAAGACATGCCAAGGGTTCATTTATCTCAGATTTTATTCAGTCTTGTTTTTAAATCTCTTCTTAGAAATGAAAATTCCAGGGAACTGTCTAGCTGTCAATATAACCAATGGATTATTTTTGTCTTTATTATGTTAATGATAACAATTATGCAAACTCATTCTCTAAAAGGCTTACTTGAGGTGAGCTAAGTCCAGGGTAATTATTGCTTTGGCTCATCACCGGGGAACCAATTTGGCCTATTGTGCTCTCACACAATTTTGAATTTGACAGATAAGACTATTCTGTTCACTGCATTGGGAATCATTTGACAATTATAGAGGGATTTCAAAGGTGAAATTAATTTGCTGGCTGCTGTACCGTAAGGACAAAAGGATTCTCTAATAAAAAGAGCAACAAATGGATAATATACTATGTAAAGTAACAAATGGAATAAATCAAAGGTGACTAAGAATCAACATGTTCTTTTTGTATTTCTGCTCATACCGCTGATTGGCAGGAAGGCATACATTATGTTTGGGACTGACGTTGCTGCATCTGATTGCCTCAGATGTTTTTACACACTCATGGTACTTTACCATGCAAAAAGTGTCAGCGTTGAATTGGGACCTGGTTTGTCACAATAACTGTTTAAAAAAATCTACTGTGAGAAAATGAATTGTGGTTTAACGGCAAATACGAGGGGATTTGGCAGTAGGAGAATGCTCTGTCTAGTTTTTCCTGGTTTCATATATCATCTTAAATAAGCCTTTAGAAAGCAGCTACTCGGTTACTCTATCACTTTAGCAACTTGATAAACCCTAATTGTAAATATTGGGCTCCTGGCATTCAGTTTGAGAAACATTAACGGTTGCTTTTTACCGTCTTATTGTTGGTGACCTAAGGATTGCTAATATCGACTCATGGAGTCATAAACATGCATGGTCCTCTTTCTAGTTTCATATTGAGAATTGAAAGCTACCAATGTCATTAGACACCAATGTCATTAGACTCCATGTTTTCATAAATTTGACCTTATTCTTGTCTTAGAATAGTTAGTGACCTTGAGGTTGGGGAATTAAAGTAGATCTGAATGTGTTAATTAGTGAAGAGGCTGAGAGGGATAACTTCTTGAAGGCAGTTCAGGTAACTCTCAATTGGGGGCGCTGCTGCAGAACCTCTCTCTCCTTTGACACTCACAGTACCATACTCTGAATTTACTACTTATTTGCATCCAAATTAAACTCTTGGATACAATATTAATCTTACTGATCACAAACATTTAGTTTCTGCAGGCTGATGGCACCAGCACAGAATTTTAAATTGCATCTCCCCTTAAAAATAATTAATCATGAACACATCATTTTTTTTTTTACAGCATCACCCAAGTAGATTTCACACAGATGTGAAATAATTACTTAAATCCTTAACCTTAATTAACTCAATCCAAAAAATACTAAATAAAATGTTGAGAGGTTACATGTATATAGATTAAAGGGGACCTATCATGCAAAATGCACTTTTGTACGTCTTTTATACATGAATATGTCCCCGGTGTTCCAGGGAACTCACCAAGTGTCAGAAAACACAACCCTCTCTATTTTCCTCCATACTCAAATCTCTAAAAAAGGGGCTGCAACGGATCTGATAAAAACTGATCCAGATTTGAACACTGTCCTGACGTCAGGACGGTGGCGCTACGGCTATTGGGCCAACTCCACCAATCAGGAGGAGACAGCCACGGCCATTGCCGTTCGAAAGCGCTGGAGACGCTGTAGTACATATGCCAGGCCTGTAGGTGGTGCTGTTCTCACAGAATCAGCCCTTGCAAAAACAGCTATAAATTGTCAAATTGAGCGAAATGAGGCATGGCTAAAATGCATGATCTATTTGGTATTTGGAAAAAAAAAAAGTATAAATATGCCTTATATAGGTATGGTCCTACACTATATTATTCAAATATAGCATGATAGGTCCACTTTAAGGTAAAAAAAAGTGTGGTTACTATATAGTTCTTTATACCGATCTATTCACGATATACTGTACATTGTTTATATTGGGGTATTGACACATAATGTAATACTTTAAAGAAAGGATTTTATCAACTTATATAGGGCCTATATCACATCATAGTGACTGCTTGTTTTGCTCTTGCATGATATCTTGTGTCTTCAGTATTTGGGAACTTTGACGGGAGATGTTTACACTAATACTGTAATTTCATTTGAAAAATGTTCGAGAAGATCAGCCTTTTAAAGGCTTAGGAAAAAGTGCCACTTCAAATGTGAGAAGAAGCCTATAAAGTACTTTCCACCTGTGAATTTCAGCATCTCCATAATCAGTGTCACTTCAGTTTGATGGTTTTATCCTCCCCCCTCCTGGGCGGAGCAGCATGCTGCTTCACTGGTTAAATATTAAGCACACAGCTCTTGTCTCATCCTCCTCTCATCCATCTCGCTCCCATCTGCTCCTGCTGCTCCATTTGTGCCTCTGCACACCCCGGCCCGGGTAAGAGAGCAGGTCAGCGACCCATCTGCTGATAGACATCACAGAAATACTCTTTGCATCATGGGCGATGTGAACATGACCCCTTTCATCTTCCTCTAATAATGGACAGCAAAACTCATCACAGTGTGCTGCAGTGACAGTCAGCATAGAACAAAAGTTTCTCCACAGGGCAGAATAAAGACAGGTGTGTTTTCAAGAATACAACGACCAATAAGGGCTGTTTCCAACGTGTGCTGCGTAATGGAAAAATGTAAATCTCTGCCAGTAAATCAATTTTCAGGCCCTGCATGTTGCTCACTGCAGAAAGACAGCAGCACATACAACTTTAAAGAAGCAAGCCTAAGTAAAGATGGTTAGAAAACAAAAGATCAAGACGGTACTGTATCTGATCTTACACGAATTCACCTGACTCAGTAAACATACATTGTTGCATCTACAATTTACAAAGAAATATTTTATTTTCATTTAAATGAAAGAATAAAGAAACACCCAAGCAACCGAGGCTAGTTGTGTCAAAAGGATATCCATAAAGCAAAGTTGAGTTAGGATTATGTATCATTCTTTACCTCCAATTGTCATATACTCTATTTTAAATTAAAATGTAACATTTCTCAACTCTGTGTTTACTAAATTACAAACAATACATCTGGATTTAACATCTACAGTGCATTTTTTGCTTGCTTAGCCAGTAGGTCCAGATTGGCCAGAATCTCTTTATAAGCAGTGACCTCTGTTCCACATATGTTAATGTGATGATTACATAAATTACATCCTGCAATAATGCAAATAAAGACCTTGTAGCTTTTCTCATATTCCACATAAGAGCAGGGGTTGGCAATCCTTTTGATATGGAGTGCCATTTTAAAATGTTCTTGTCAATCAGTGTAGGCTACCATGATAACATTAAGGTTAACATTCAGTTAAATGATGACCCAACATCAATATATTAAAAACAAAACATTAAGGCTACATAAATGCCGCAGATAATAATTGTTTTAGGTTACAACTTTTTTCCATAGGAAGGCATGGACACGTTTATGCCATGTAGCCTGTTTTTCTTATGAGGTCTCCTTAAAAAACTGTTTTGGTGTTTTCTTCTTCTAGTGTTAATAATTTGGCATTGCCCCTTTCCGTCGGCCATCTTTATCATGTTAAAGAAGCACGTGTCAGGAGTTTTCTTTAATATCAGATAAGCATAATTAGGTGGACATTTTTCATTTGACAAAAATTGCAGAATTCATGAGAAATGGAAATATATTGAAACTGCGGTAAGTGTTGTTTTCAAAGTTTCCCTTTTTAAGTACAACAAATACAAACTGATGCTAACAAGCTAGCCACAAGTTAGCTTACATCTCGAATGCACATTCATTTCAGATCAGCTAATCACAACCAACATCTCAAACGTTAAAACAATGTAATGCGTAGGCTACGTTATATGATGCACAAACTGGACCAGTCAAGGAAAGCAAAAGGTAAGTGGAAAAACGGTTTATTATTAATACTGTAATTCAATGAATGGCTTGTGAACCGATTAGCAAACATTCGTAATTCACCGGACACCTGCACTGCAGCTAACGTAGAAAGCTAACTGTGTAGCATATTAAGGAAAGTCCCGTCTATTGTAAAAGTTTGAAAGGTAACATTAAAGCTAACTTTAATAAGCTAACTTTAATGGCTATCTTAATTAAATCCCTTGTATAGGTGGTTTGTACTGTTGTTAAGGCTGTTTATTAACAGTGATGTATGAATTGTGACATTGCACAGCACACTGCAGCTCACTTTTTCTAACTAAAACCGTGTTCATGGTTTGCCCTCCTTTTTAATTAAATGACTGGTTAGACCCTTTTCTGAAAATCACAGGCAAATCAGTACTAATTTCGAACTTAATGTACAACAATTATGCTCCTCGCCTGCACTTAGGAGACTGCGCCAAAAGTAACTAAGTGTCGGGAGGTGCGTGGTGACTGAAGGGGGAGCACCACCTCGTCTCTGCTACAGCTTGGTCTCTCCTGATCTTCTGAATGCGGCACCTATCTTCTGAATGCGGCACCTATCTTCATCCTGATGCGCCTGCTCCTCCTCCTCTTCCTCCTGGAACAGCAGAAACAGGTAGGACACGTTTCCGATTTGGGAAAAAAATAACCCACACATCCCGTTAATGGGAGTGAAATAGTTGATCATATTCCACCACTTGACTAGCCTTTTTTAGTTTGTCCATGTCATGGTTGTAGATAATGGGAAATGCACTAGCATCCGTAGTGAGATGCGTCGGCAGAAAGGCACACTGTTGCTACCCTCTCCGTCTGCTTTTGCCACAGAGTTGTGCAATCTGCCGCAGGTATGCAGTGGAACAGATGGGAAGGATGCAACCAATTACTTTTTTTTATTACACTCTTCTATACTGCTGGATGTGAGCTGCACATTGAACATGGTGCATAATCTCTCAAATTATACAATTTGAAGATATACTTGTGGCTTGATGATATAAAAGGTGACCTATTTTCAGTTCAAATACTTTCCACTGAGAGCAGCAGTACTCAAAGTAGCCCCAATTTGTGCCTATGTTACCAGTTGTGATTGAATCACAGTGCTAAGCATCAGATTGTATGATTACCAATGATTTTAATGTTTTTCCAGGATCTTCAACTTTTAAGAAAGAAAAAACATTATTTTGTTGCCGTTTCTTTTCAATTTTTTATATTTTCATATACATTTTTTTCATAATTTGTTGTAAGCAAGGTCATATGACATTTTCAGATACATGTAATATGATATTGTGTCACAACTTGAGATTCTAGATGGCAAAGATTATTATTTTTGTGCAACTGACAGGTGTGATATTAAACACCCTTTAGTATTTTTCAAAGAAGCCAGCGCTGCCTTTCAAAAATAAGCATGCGTATACAGTAGTTGTGAGACTTGGAATCTCACAAATAGGGTAAACTTAAAGAAGCCCAACTGAAGCTGTAATCAGGGATTCACTAAATGTGTTTACCTGTCTTTTTACTGACGGTTACCTAATTTGTTGAAAATCAAAAGTAATAAGTAAAACAGTTTATGGTAATGGTAATTGTTGTTGACTTTTGTGATGATAGCCAATTAACCATTACTTGGATTAAAAGAGCCCCTGGCATTATTGTTTTTATTATACTTTAGTTGTGTAACTGTTATGACCAGTTGTGGATCAGTATTTGTGATTTTTGCAAGGTTAATTGTTCCAGTTGTCAGCAGTCACAGTGTTCAAGGTGAACTAATGCAAATCACGAAGACGCACTCCACATAATGATACCTACTGTAAAAGGAGCCTGCACACAAAAGTGAAATACCTTGGTCTCAAAATACAATTTATATTAGGTGGTTTATATAGGGTGAGAAATGCAACCATGTGAACACATTTACTTCTTTTTTTAAACAAACCACTTCATATCTACATTACAGTTCTCAAACCACCTATTTTTACGTTAGAAGACAGGTGGGCCAGGCTTTGGTTGGTTACCTCTAGTCTAGTAGTTACTGCACTTCCAAATATAAGATGCATGTTACTGACTCCATTATGAACGTGTGGCTACCAGGGTTGCAATGTTCCCAGAATCCTGCAGAGAAACTAGTTAGAACATCCTATAATACCCACAGGAGTATTGTTCAAAACTATAGAATAATCTGAGGTTGATAGGCAGACCCATTCATTTTCTTCACAAACCATATAGCTCCATTACTACTGCTCCTCTGACGCCTTCAATTAATGATGTGTTCCCCATGTTTTTTTGTGTTTGCAATGTAGTAGGAGGGGACATTCTTTTGTGTCATTACTTATAGAGGTAGTGTAGCTCCTACACTGAGGTTGGTTGAGGAATTGATCCAGAAATGTGGCCTAAGACACTCAATTCAGCATTTGGTTAAGTCTGAAAAAAGGCATTATGTTTACACAATTTACGCACATCAGAGTTCCCGTTAGCCGGTAATTACCGGACTATGACCGGTAAAATATGCTGAAGACCGGCAAATCTAAATCTCTCCGGTCAAAATGTCCGGTCAAAATTATTTCCCCTTAGCGCAATACCGCATCAGTTGCGCCACTTATGTGACAGACAAGAATAGTATGTGACAGACAAAAGAGTATGTGACAGACAAGAATAGTCAATTATAATGTCTACACTTAATGTGGAGAAAGAGATGTCCTGTATGGGTTGATTGTGCGTTGATCTGTTGGTAATGCCTCGGGGTTCCGGTGGGCATGTAAACAAATGCATAATGCTGCGCTATACTTTGTGGCCTCACCCCGTTGCATAGCGACGTTTATTGTTTAGGTGTCTTTTAATAAGCAGGTAGTCATATCATTAGCTAGAACTAGCTAGATCTGATCGATATGGAGATAAACGCGAGTAAAGTCTAATCTGACGGGAGAGATCAGCTGCTGCTGACGAGTCGACACGCATCTCTGCATGATCACCTGCAGCTGTGAGCGGAACAAAACACACACTTCAGGTTAGAATATCACACGTAGCTATTTTAATTACCTCTCAAAACTAGTTATAGATATGTTTAGTTTTACTGTCGGGTCACTCATTACTGGATCCGCGAGCTGCATGATACTGGCGTGTTGTCAGGAGAGGGGGAGAGCGCTCCGTTTATTATTCCCGTGTTATTGTAAATTACTGTACACGTTTGAATAGTTAATTAATCTACTATAATTAGTTTGTTTAATATCGAATCATATCAATTTGTTTCAAAGCTCAATAAATAACATAGAAGACCTTTGACCGGCACTTTTCTAATTTTGTCCGGAAGATTTAAACTGTAACGGACATGTTGACCGGCAAATAATTATTCTAACGGGAACTCTGACGCACATTAAATACTTGATTAGCTATTCAAATCATGAATTCTAATGAGCCATTTAGGACTGTTAATTACTGTTGCAGATTCAGTGTTCCTTCTGTCATTTGCATACCATGGCACAGTTAGAAGTGATTTAACCGTGACCAATTTTACTGCAAAAATCAAAAACACAATTGCAGGCATTATGGTCCTCACAGAATCTCTGGACAGATGGATGAAAAATCAGTCCCTCATTATGTTTCTTGTGTGTTTTTCTCTCTGTTCATCTCCATCCCCCCCCTTATCTCGCTCAGTAGCTTGATTGAATGCATGTTTTCCACCGAGTAATCTCACAGTGAGAAATGGCACCATTGTTTCAGCTGTCCAGATGTGTTAATTAAAAACATGTGATCACAGCTATTTTTTTATTATAAATCTTTTTGGTGAACAGTTTTATAGCAAAATGGGTATGCACATTTCCTTTTTTACTTTTAGATTATGTAAAATCCTCTTGATCATCTTCTGTCTTATATTCTTTGTTGAATTTGACACCAACTCCTAGGCACAGTGTTCACTGGATCAATGCAGCCATTTTTCTGTAAATGACACATTTCTACAACACACACATGTCAAACAACTGTTAAACTTTTGTTTGACCATTTTCATGTTAGAAGTACTGCCTCCAAAAGACTTGGTTGTTGGACTGCTCACATTATACCCTGAAAAAAACAGCTGCTTTTTGTATTTCCATATTTAGCTTTGCGCTACTGTTTACCTTATTATGTAGGAAATGTCTAATTAGGCTATTGTTGGCCTTGCTGGCTTTACTGGCCGGATTTCCAAGTCTTTGCAAAAGTGGACTTTCAGCACTTACAGTTAAATAATCTAGACTCCAGAGTAAAGCGCACATTACAGAGCTTACAGTAGGCTGTTTGTATTGGTTGCATTCAGGCCAAACCTTTGCTCAACAAAGCCTTCAGTGCACTAAAGGAACTTGCAGGATTTTATTTTCGAGGAATTGGGATTACAATAATGTAAGTAACAAACATGTATATAACCAACTTGTAATGGAATAGAAATCAGTCCATACCGTTTGAAATGCTTTTATTATAGTGTGTTTCTGTATGTTTTATACATGCATTGTTTTGGGGATTTTTGATACTCCTACCTCCTAGGCTTAAAATTCCTGCCTCGTATGAAACACAGCAGGAACCTCCTGACTGGCCACCTAAGTTCCCTCCTGCTGACTTGCTGTTCTGTGTTGCACTCCCCCAGAATTCACAGTGCATTTCTGTGTGGCATTAGAAAGAAGAGAGAGATTTTTACATTTTATAGTGGGAGTGCACACCCTGTTTTTGATAGAGAACGCTTATTTCCAATGCAGAGTGGCAGGAACACATTTGAATCACTGTTTTCTTTGGTATGATGGACAGATTAGGCTCCAGAAATTAATTATCAAACCAGTTTTCTGAGATGTTTTAGGGAGGATGGATCCTCTGTATTTGCTGCTGTGTTCTGTATGGGAAAGCATTTTTCTTTTTAGAAAACTACAAACTATAGAGGTCAACATGAAGCAGGATGCATGTATTTAATCAGAGGTTACTATCATTTCCAGTATCACAGAAAATAAGCAATCAGTGAAACTATAGTGAAACAGTAACATGTATTGACTGAAACTGCCCTCTTTATTTTCCCATGCTGTTTAATTTACTGTCTGCTTTGAGACAAATATGGTCCCAAATATAATCCAAGAAACAAACTGAATTATCAATGAAATACTTTTATCTGTGAACATCTTGCCAATTGGCAAAGAAGAAATATGTACAAAAGAAATGTTGTTAAGTTATGGTTGTATTTTAGATGTGTTTGTAATATGATTTAGTTAGTGCTAGCCAAAACTGTCCTCCCAAGATAATAGAGAGCGTAAATCATTTCAGAAAAGAACCCATAACAACATATATTTATGTTCAATCTACAAAGCTCTCTAGCAGAAAAAAGATGATGATTGGAGTCTATAGGGAGCAAAAGAGGAAATCCTGTTAAGTTGTTAAAGAGCTGCGATGTCCGCAGAGAGAGAAGGTCTGTGTGGTAGGAAGGGTCGACAACATGTTGGGAGACCATCGTTTGCTTCCTGTATTCTACAAACACTTTGCACTTTGAATTGCCTTGTGTTGAAAGGTGCTATATAAATAAACTTGCCTTGCCTTGCCTTGCCTACAAACAGTAAATCAGAATCAGAAACAGGTTTATTACCAGGTAGGTTTACACGTGCAAGGAATTTGACTTGGTGTCGTGGTGCATAAAAAAACAAGAATTAAAAACACAGGTAAAGAACTAGAAAAATATTAAAAATAAAATATAACAGTATTTACATTGCAATGGAATAGAAAGAATAAAATATGGAATACAACTCAGCAGTAATACAAAATATTGTAATTATGACTGAAATCAATCCCTAACTATAACTAGGCTGTTATCATTTAAACCATGTCCAGAAAGACCCACAATCTAATAGTGATTTTGACCAACAACCCAATTTTTCCCTGACCATAACCAAGTTATTTTCCCTGAACATAATTAAACCTTAACCACAGGGCTCAAGACATAAGTTTCCCCATGAGTTTCACCATGCACGTAGTTATACATATGTATCAGGAGGATCAGGATGGTTTTGCACTCGCAGCTAATGTTCTGTTCAGTGAAGTGCCCGGCCTGGTTGTTTATGTGTGCGGGTTTCACACTTGTTAAGCACCATACATTTTTCCGTAGTGGCATAGAACTTTACCAACAATCCGTTTAGCTGTGTGTTTCAAAATGTAAGTGACCTTTTTCTTACTATTAGCAATATGTGTGTCAACTCATGATCAAAGTATAGCAGGGAGAGACCGACTGAGCCAGTGTCATTGATTAATACAACACATATCAGTAGGCCTGTCGCGATAATCAATAAATTGACTTACCGTACGATAAATAAAAATGGACTCGATAACTTTCCTGAGCTCGATAAATTGCCGTTTACATGTGTGTTTGTTTACATAAGGATGTGACCAGCATTTTAGCCCGGCGCCCTGTGGCTGCCAGCCCGGCGCGCTGTGAGGGGCGGGGCTCACACACACAGCCCATGACACAGCCAGGTCAGGACACTCCACGTGCAGCAGTGTAGCAGCCAAATTAATAATATAGAGACAAGCAGGAGACAACGTGTGACTTACTCGAGGGGAATTTTAAGTTAAATGGAAGTGATTGCAAAATATAATACCACATCTCCGGTGTGGGAATATTTTGGATTTAAGCCAAATCAACGAGGCGATCCTACGGACTTGAATGAGCCGGGCGGTGTGTCGTCGCATTTGTTTTAAAAAGGTAGCAACAAAAGCTAGCAATACGACCAACCTTAAACTGCACCTGAAACACAACCACCCCATTCCGTTTTCCCAGCTGGGAGCAAACACGGCAGCTGGAGATGGAGAGCCCCCACCTTCCCTACAGTTTACAATCAAAGATGCATTTGCCCGACAATGCAAACATGTTGGTGTTCCTTGCTCGAAATCTTTGAAATACAGATTTGGATATGGCCTGTTGAGGCATCTGGGTCTTTGTATGGACAGTGGACTGTACACTTGACTGTTGTTTTAAGGAGGGTTTTTTTGCTTGTGAGACAATGTGTGCTCATATTTATTTATTTATATATATATATATATATGAGAGAGAGAGCTCTGTTTTCCAGCCTGAGTCTATTTAATTGATTGTTTTGGTTGTGTGTGATTTTAATTAATTTTTTATAATTAAATGTATTTGTTTTATTTATTATATATAATTTATATATTTGAATATTATTTCACATTTCATTTGCATGTTGAATGTTCAATAAAAAGTTATGTTTGAAAGGATGTACTTGAATTATTATTATATATTATCATTATGTCAGTGGTCTAAAATGGTCTTACAACGGCGCCGACAATATTATCGTTTATCGCAATAATTTCCGGGAAAATGTATCGTCCAACAAAATTAATTATCGTGACAGGTCTACATATCAGTGTTTCCCCTATGATGGAGTCATAGCAGCGGTGCTAAGGCACGCGGGCCCAGCAAAATGTGAGCGCATGCGAAGTGCGCCCCGCCAATATGTTTCTATGTGTCTGCAAGCACAAGAAAGGCTCTTGAGGCTCTACAGGTGTATTTTGCTATACACCTTTATTGAACATACAGTAACACAAATACTACACATCCACATAACAAACAATCTAAATAAAACGTATGCAATTTAATTATTTTAACCTGCTTTATTTGGGGGTGGGACCTCACATCCTCTAGGGGGGTCTGGGGGCATGCACCCCTGGGAAGATTTTTTTTTAAATGTTGAAGTGAAATGCATCAATCTGGTGCACTTTGACCACAAAATGAATGTATGGATACAGCTCTCAACACTCTCAAAGGGAGCTGTATACTTTTCAATAATCCAAAATCTTTAGAATATGATCACAACCAATAACAAATAATTTCAACTTGTTTATTCTTATCTTATGTTACCTAGTTAGCATTCTTTCTTTTTATTTATACATATTTTACTAATCACTCCCCTTTTAAACTGTTTTTTTTTTTACTGTCCTATAGTACACATTGGAATGATTTCTTACTTTATTTTTTACAACCATATTAAATAGATAAAGGTGTGCTCTCTCTAGCTCTCTCGCTCGCTCACAGAGGCTGTGTGCTCCTCCGTGGCGATGACGGCTTGCGTTAAAAATAATAATAAACATATTTGTAAAGTGGAGGGACACAAACGGGATTTCGAAAAGTGGGGGGGACATGTCCCCCCTGTCCCCAGTGGAAATTACTTCATGCGTATGTGTGCGTCAAGTGCAATAAATATATATGCAAGTTGCAACAGACACACAGTAAAACTCTGCCCCTCATGTGTTATAGGCTGGCATGACTAGGCTGTTCAATGGGGCTGATGTGTTGTGTAGATTCTGCCAGAAGGAAAGGTCAAACTCCTTATGAAGTGGTGTGGTGCCGCTCCACATTGCTTTTCTTCCCGAGCGCCACTTATTATTATTTTAATAATAATAAAAAAAAATGTTGGTACCTGGCTGGCGCCCCGTAGCAGCGGCGCGCATACATTCAGCAGCGGCGCTATATGTATATAGGGGAAACACTGCATATGTCATTGATATCTGCTATATGAACTGGAAAGGGTTTATGGCATGTTATATGGAATTGGCAGTATCACACTGGTAATAAAGACATATATGAAATGGTTTTGGGTCAGGGTAATCCTGCAAGGTCATGAGGTTAACATGTCAAAGGCTGTTCAGTAGGACTGGAGCTGAGAAGGACCTTGACCTCTTGCAAAAATATCTACATCCCAGAATGAAACAACATTGTCCTCTGGGTGTGTGAAATGATGTCCCTAGTAATTTACTGTACAACAGTAAGGTCATATAGGAGACACAATCATATGTCATTGTGTGGAATTGTTGTGGCATTGAAGTTGTCCTTGTACTGTTGTTGTTGTTGTTGTTGTTATCAGTCTTCTTCCAGAACAAGCTGTTCTTACACACATATTGTAGTCATCGTGGCAACCCTTCTATAGCGCTTGGATGCTGATACATTTTTTATATCTTAAATCAAAATCAATTCTGCTGAAGGACCAATGCTTAAACGACATAGACTCTCTAAATACCACTAAAGCTGTTTAACAGGATTCCTGCAGGGTGAAAGGGATTTGGAAATCCATCTGCTCACAGTGCACCTTGGCGATCATGTTTCTCTTGTATCTTTGTTCTCTTTTTCTCTCTATGTCTGTCTGTGTTTCCACCACTCTTCATCAATTAGCAATCAATGCTGGTTCCTATTAATAATGTAGCTACAGACCCATGTAAGAATAAACAGGCTTAGCAAGGTTAGCTAACTAGGGATGGGTACCGAGCCCCGGTATTAAACGGGCCCCGGGGCTGAATTATTAAAGACCGTGGTACCGTTAAGCTCCGATGTTATCGGTCTTTTTATCGGTACTGGAGACATCTAAAAAATATGTCATGTGTATTATTGCTACACAAACATTATATTGCAGTTTTAGTGTCGCCAACTCCTTTTCTAACATGCAAAAAGACTGCAAAATGCGTCATTTTTAGTATTTTCGATCTCTCCAATCCAGACGAGAGATCTCTCTCCCCCGCCTGTGTGCGAGGGGGCGGGGCAGTTTACACACACGCAGCTGCTACATGCAGCAACACACACACACACGGAGGAGATGGCGGAGAGAACTAAGCGCTCCGAGGTGTGGTTAAACTTTACCCGTCTCGCTCGTTGCCTAAAGTGCAATAAGAGTTTAGCATGTAAGGGCGGTAACACAAGCAATTTTTCTAAACATTTAGCAAAAGTGCACCACGTTCAGACGGAGAAATGCACCGTTTTCGACTGTCTTTCTAGTAGCTCTGTAGCCCCATCCACGAGTAACGTTTCCACGTCAGTTATATTATGTATTGTAGTGCCGAGAGAAGGGAGTCGGAGGCGGTGCAATGAAGGTACAAAGCTGGCTTTATTGAGCAGCAGAAACGGACATGTTGTCGGGTCGCAGCCCGGGAAGAGAAGAGAAAGAAGCCAGGAGGGCACACAATAAATACAATCGGCAACACATATGTCCGTGCGGAAACAATACCCCCCTACCTGTAGTTCCATGAGTGAATTATGTACATGAGTAAATTAGTGATCACTACAGTATGCTAGCAGCAACACACGGAGCTAACTCAAGGATACAAACATGGGTTAATGATTAGAGGTAACTGAGTTATTTGTTTTGTTAAAGTTTCAGCCATTCTGTTTACAGTTCTGTCAACAGATTATTTAATATGATTTGTTAAAACATTGTTTCTTTTGATGTGAAATATTATGTATTTAATTTAAATAAAAAGCAATGTTAGTTTTGTTCACAATTTGTTTATTTTCATTTTTCATTTAATCGTTTATTTGAATAGGGACAATGCACATTAATGAACACTTTAGACAAATAATGCTTCAAGTGTAAATATGCCGGATTTTAGCTTTGAGCTAATTTCCATCCGTAGTCCCTGACATACAACATATAGTTAGTTTACCTCATTTTTCTCTCCAAAAGAACCGATAAAAGTATCGTTAAAAGACCGGACCGATAAGCGGTATCGATAAAAGTAGTAGTACCGTTAAAACCTTAACGATACCCATCCCTATAGCTAGCCCTAACCCATGTGTTTAAATTCAGATATAAGATACTGATGGGTCATGGCTGATTGACTGACAGCCGGACGGTTTCCATTGGTGACTGGACCACTGCATCTCTACTAAGTAGTTAATGGACTTCAATTCCTACAGTTATTCTTATGATCATTTTAAAACCCTAAAATGTAGGCTAAAAGTAAAACGACACCCCACTTTCTTTCTGACAGCACTGCGGTATGTAAGCAATTTTGTATCCAATGTTGCTATAGCATGTGACACTTGTTTTGTGGGATTGAGTAACACACTTAGTGCTTGCTGTCAATATCAGGGGATTTTGTGTAGAGCAGTGGATGCTCTCCACACGCAACTTTATTTATTTGGCAGCACAATACACACACATACAGTCATATACACTATTCACACACCTATTATTGTCCTCTTTGCACATTCAGTTCACCTAACTTGTAAAGGTGCAGTGAACTTCTATGAGTTGTGGTTCACTAAAAGTGAATCAATGTATACTATTGATGCAGAGCTAATAAGTCAGTGCCAAATTGTCAGGATCAGTATTCAGTTGGTTATCTAAAAAGCATGGTTAGCTTTTCTGAATACACAAATTCATTTTGAATGGCAGAAACTTTAAAAAAACATGTATGCACTTTAAATGCTATCACCCAGGGCAACTTATAACCTATTATTAGCAACATTAGCAGGATGTATTGCATTTTCCATTGCATTTGACCGGCCTCTGGATTGTATCAAGCCTCAGGTATAGCTGTTGTTGACGTCCCACTTCTCCTGCAAGGTCACAGTGCAACAGCAAATGCTGCACTGCAGTGTAATGGTAAATGTTTTAAAGCCTCTCAGTTTTCTTAAATACTAAATGAAATAAGTGATTGTCAGTCAGTCCTGATTGTTTGGTTTTGCTATCTTCTTTAGTAAAGTTAACTTGGAAAGTAATTGGCTGCAGTGGCTGCTGGAGGACTACAAGTAAATAGATGCATGATGATGGGTACCACTGTTTTCTGCAAAATAACATCCATGTCCCAGCTTTGAGCAGACATATTCAATTCTTCACTTCCTCTTGATCTCCTGTAGTAAATATATTACTTAAAGTGGACCTATCATGCTATATTTGAATAATATAGTGTAGGACCATACCTATATAAGGCATATTTATACTTTTTTTTTTTCAAAATACCAAACAGATCATGCATTTTAGCCATGCCTCATTTTGCTCAATTTGAAATGTTTTAGCTCTGTTTTTGCAAGGGTTGATTCTGTGAGAACAGCACCATCTACAGGCCTGGCATATGTACTACAGCGTCTCCAGCGCTTTCGAACGGCAATGGCCGTGGCTCTCTCCTCCTGATTGGTGGAGTTGGCCCAATAGCCGTAGCGCCACCGTCCTGACGTCAGGACAGTGTTCAAATCTGGATCAGTTTTTATCAGATCCGTTGCAGCCCCTTTTTTAGAGATTTGGGTATGGAGGAAAATAGAAAGGGTTGTGTTTTCTGACACTTGGTGAATTCCCTGGAACACCGGGGACACATATTCATGTATAAAAGACGTACAAAAGTGCATTTTGCATAATAGGTCCCCTTTAAGTTCTGCCTCAATTTCACTGACCTGTCCTAATAAGCTTATGAACATTTATTTAGTGCTTTTTTGGCTGGAGGGATCAGATCATATGTCGAGACATCTTAGTGTCTGTGTGACGTAATGTGTGCATGTGTTCCCCATACCAACTCACACCAGACGGTAACAATAAAACCCACCTAAAGAGCAATATCTCAGACTACACTCATGTATTGCACCTTACTGTTACTGTGCAATACTTGAATTGGTTACCTCCTGACAAATGGTTCGATAAACCATTGTTTCTGTGTTGTGGTTTAGCTATTAGACCCCTCTTGACATATCATAAATTCTTACTGTGATGTTTAGTCTTTTACGGTTACAGATGTTCTGTCAGCTTGCCAGCGAGGATGGAAGCTGCCCAGCAAGTGGTACTGTATACTTTACTTTTTCAGACCTCCCCAGGTCAGTGTGTGCAAAACTTTCTCACGTTTTCTTTTATTTCAAGTTTATTTCAAATGTGATCTTGCTGTAGTGAATATGTAGCTTTTCCTCGGTTTAGAGTCAAAAGTTTGAGTATATGGTGTGTGTGTGTGTGTGTGTGTGTGTGTGTGTGTGTGTGTGTGTGTGTGTGTGTGTGTGTGTGTGTGTGTGTGTGTGTGTGTGTGTGTGTGTGTGTGTGTGTGTGTGTGTGTGTGTGTGTGTGTGTGTGTGTGTGTGTGTGTGTGTGTGTGTGTGTGTGTGTGTGTGTGTGTGTGTGTGTGTGTGTGTGTGTGTGTGTGTGTGTGTGTGTGTGTGTGTGTGTGTGTGTGTGTGTGTGTGTGTGTGTGTGTGTGTGTGTGTGTGTGTGTGTGTGTGTGTGTGTGTGTGTGTGTGTGTGTGAAGGTTTTTGGGGTACTGTCTATTTACAGCTCAGCCTGTGGGAGATGTCCAAGTCCACCAGAAAGGGCAGGGGGGGCATGGGAAGACCTCCACTCTGCCTCATGTGTCATCATTTTCTGCTCTATATAAGCACTGTGTGTGTGTGTGTGTTAGTGGTTGCGCGCACTGTGTGTTGTGTCAAGGTTTCTGAAAATAGTCTCAGTGCATATCTCAAGGAATATGACACTCTTGTTCATGCACACACACAATTGTTCAGGGGGGATTGTCCAACGCGATTATCCTTGTGGCTCGCCTCACAGCTGGTTGTTTGCATGGCCAAATACTTTCTCTTTCACTTATCATGCATGCAAATGAGTCGCTTTTCGGCACCTCCTGCTTTTTTAACGCTGATTTGGGTGACTTGTGTAATTTCATTTTTTCTTAAACAAGCGAGTGCCTGTTTTTCCTGGCCAAGGACAGGTTCCTTGAACACACCCTTATAAAGAATTCATAAAGGGTTGATAATTAGGTTATTAATTAGGTTGTAAACACTTTATTAATCATTAAGAACCATTTGCAAACCAGTTCTAACATAGTTTTCATACATCAACACAGGCTCACTATTTGGCAAGATGACTAAGCCTTATTGGCACTAGCTTACTTCGTCGTCTTCATCAGCCAGCATCCTTGGTATCTGTTGTTCACTGAGTTGATTCCCCCCCTTCCATCTGGATGTTTCTTGGCATCTCTTTATGACCATTTATTTACGAGTTACTAACATTTATAGTTGCCAAAAGGGAGCCTTATTGTAAAGTGTAAAACACATTCCCATTTATTAATGAGTTACTACCATTTATAATAAGGCTTAGCAGTACAGATACATGTGGGCTCACTATTTGGCAAGCAACCGGTCACAGTTGCCCTGTTTATCTCATGTCTTATAAAAGCTTATTAATGATTTATAAAGTGTTCACAACCTAATTAATAAATGAATTACAAACTATTCGTAAACCCTTTATAAGGGTAGTCTTATTGTAAAGTGGTACCCAAAAAAGTTGTTAAAAATAACAAGAATACAGTTTAAAAGGGGAGTGATTTGTAAAATATCCATTAATAAAAATATGCTTACAGTTCTGTTTCATATGCAAGATGTATCCATAGATCTCTTCGTTTTGCTCTCAAAGTGCACCAGATTGATGCTTTTAACTTCAACATTTAAAAAAAAATCTTCCTGGGGGAAGATTCTTTTTTGCCCCCGGACCCCCCTAGAGGATGTGAGGTCCCCCCCCACTTAAATGATGTCCACATGGATAGGATACTAATACATTTGCACACGTCTTATGTCCATATCTTTCTGTTTTGGTGGTCAGGCCACAACCGTGCACGTGCATGCATGCGCGAGTCATGTTAAGATATCTGTTAAGAGGTTGCTTTTTCTTTGCACAGCATGAAAGAAAGGCCAAATGAATGGGCTGTGATTTTAGTTTTTTTAAGCAGAGGTTGAGTTCAATCATTTGTACGGCCCTCGGAGGATGTTGTAAAAATTGAAATGGCCCTTGAGAGGAAAAAGGTTCCCCACCCCTGCTGTAAATAATAATAAAAACCCTTTATTTATAACTTAACGTCTCTGTCTCCTATTGATCTGAGTATATTATAAAGAATAGCAGTTAATTGAAGCATTATAGCACAGGCCTTTGTCAGATGGTATATTACGCAGTTTTATTTCTGCTTCGAATAGTTCTCTCTTTTTTCACCATACGTGTGTTTGCATCCCTGACTTATAGTGATTCCTTATTTTCAGAGAGCGAGAGAGAGCAAGAAGTACAATGGAGACACTCTTGTTTGACATTTAATGAACACATGCTTCAATACCCAGATTACTTCACATTGACCCTGAATTGTAACCCAACAAAGCAGTTGAGATTAGGGCTGCACGATATTGGAAAAAACTGACATTGCGATTTTCTTTCCCCCTGCGATATATATTGCGATATGAAAACATACAGGAGTTGAAGAAAAGACCGTTTCTTTTTCCGCAAACCATCCTTTCTTGAACTTTAATGCTATACAATTGGTATTTTTTTAACTATATTTAACGGGATTAAGGATTTTAGTCACGGACGTCTGGATCGTAAATTATCAGAGCAACAAGCTGAGCTAGCTCGGTTAGCAGCGCCGAACTGCCCTGGAGAAACACATGAAACTACTTTATTCAGTGTTTTTACCTTTAATCACCGGGTCTGTTTGCTTTGGAGAAATCGCACGTCCACGCGATGTGAATATCGCGCATGCGCATATCGCGATTATCGTCACGACACGATATATCGTGCAGCCCTAGTTGAGATTCATACATTTTTTTCCCCCTGTCTTTTTCCTGTCTGATTCCCAACAAATAAATCCCTCTCAAAAAGATACCCTGCCCACATATTCCTTGTTGTCGTGGCTTTTAAATACCAGGAACTTCCCCTTCCAGTTGTGGTAATTGATGAAGTGGGAAAATGTTCAGTTGCCAAGCTCGAAGACATTCTTCTAGAGCTGGCCACTAGGCTTCCTCTTGGGAGCAGTTTTTTGTTTCCCTACTATACTCAAGGGAGCCTAAACAGCTAGTGGGTCTGTGTAGGTTTAAATGTATAGATGCTCACATTCATTTCGCTTAACAATATATTTCTCAGGACGACACAAAACTGAACAACATTCTCTATTTACAACCATCCTTCTATAAACACTTGGAAGCCAATGTGGGGCAGCACTCAAAGAAAATGTAAACCACCATCTAACCACTGTAGTGACTAAAGAGCTAGTCAACCATTTACTTCTAATAGACTTGCTGGACCACCAGGCTTGAATCTCAACCAGATTGACTGATTGTTCATAGTAGTATTGGCTTTTCATTTATTTTTACATTTGACTAATTGTTACACCCCTACTGTATTTTGAGATACAGAATTTTGCACAAACATAAAAATAATGCGACAATGCTCTTGATTCCCACTGCTATATCTAAACATGCATGCAGCATCCACTTTTCCACACCGTTGCATAAAGCGCAGTTCTTTAGGATATCCAGTCCTGGGGTCATATACCGAGTCCTGACCACAGTGGTCTCGGATTGGATCCCCCCGTGTTTTGTCCCCTCTCTCCCCCGCTCCCCTGTCTATAATCTGTTCTATCCAACGGCAAAAAGACAATCAAATAATCTTACAGGTGACACCCGTATGACTAGGGATGGGTACCGGGCCCTGGTATTAAACGGGCCCCGGGGCTGAATTATTAAAGACCGTGGTACCGTTAACCTCCGACGTTATCGGTCTTTTTATCGGTACTGGAGACATCTAAAAAAATATGTCATATATATTATTGCTACACAAACATTATATTGCAGTTTTAGTGTCGCCAACTCCGTTTCTAATACGCAAAAAGACTGCAAAATGCGTCTATGATTATTTTTAGTATTTTCGATCTTTCCAATCCAGACGAGAGATCTCTCTCTCCTGTCCTGTCTGTGTGCGAGGGGGCGGGGCAGTTTACACACACGCAGCTGCTACATGCAGCAACACACACACACGGAGGAGATGGCGGAGAGAACTAAGCGCTCCAAGGTGTGGTTAAACTTTACCCGTCTCGATGTGGACAATGCTCGTTGCTAAAAGTGAAATAAGAGTTTAGCATGTAAGGGCGGTAACACGAGCAATCTGTCTAAACATTTAGCAAAAGTGCACCACATTCAGACGGAGAAATGCACCGTTTTCGACTGTCTTTCTAGTAGCTCTGTAGCCCCATCCACGAGTAACGTTTCCACGTCAGGTATGTTATGTATGCTAGCAGCAACACACAGAGTTAACTCAATTATACAAACATGGGTTAATGATTAGAGGTAACTGAGTTATTTAGTTTGTTAAAGTTTCAGCTATTCTGTTTACAATTCTGTCATCAGATTATTTAATACGATTTGTTAAAATATTGTTGTTTCTTTTGATGTGAAATATTATTTATTTAATTTAAATAATAAGCAATGTTAATTTTGTTCACAATTTGTTTAGTTAATTTACCTTATTTCTTTCTTCCAAAAGAACCGATAAGACTACCGTTAAAGGACCGGATCGATAAGCAGTATCGATAAAAGTAGTAGTACCGTTAAAACCTTAACGATACCCATCCCTACGTATGACGTAGGGTCAATTTGACAATTGATCCATCAGATAGGCCGCTGATGCACGTTTCACCAGCATTACTCTAAGTGTCTCTGTCTCTAAAAAGAGTGTAATAGTGGGTGGAAATTGAACAGATGGGACTGATTCCCAACACATTCCCAAATGCAAATTGTGAGAAACAAATGTTGGCAGGGAGAGGTTTGCGCTCTGCTATCTCCAGTGAGTGTAGCCTCATCTGTAACTATGCTACAGTATGCTTAGTATTCTTAGTTTTAATTAAGAGACTGTTTAGATAATACTTTTCTTTTCACTTGTCAACCCTCCATTACTGTCTCTTACTCTCTTTTTCGTGTATTTTTTATAAAGCTTGCCTGATTTTTAAAATTAACTAAACATTATCTAAAGGTAATACAATTTGAGAAAATTGTAATTGTGTTTTTTAGAGTTAAATTAAGTTTGCAAATGAAAACTAAATCAAGTCAAATTAAATGGGTTTGTTACCGTAACTTATTACCCTCATCTAATTCATGACTGCTGGCAATTTTGATATTCCTGTTCCAAGATATTGAAAATGTAAGAGGTGTGTGTGTGTGTGTGTGTGTGTGTGTGTGTGTGTCAGATCTGTTAACCTGACTGACTGCTTCTTCGTTTGCTTGCCAGCTCCTTTACTTAGCTTCGTCCACATTTTGGTCTTGATAGAAAAGTGATAAATTGCAGTCAGGGATAAAGCCAAGTTTTAAGCTTCATAGCCTTGAGGGTGAAATGACACTCACATTACCAGTTTTTCGACGCTCTATGTTTCTTTATCTCATCTTCATGCTGGTAATAAAAAGGAATTCATCAAAGCAAGGTTGAGAACTGAGCAAAAGTCTGGCAGTGATCCTTTCTTTGCTTTGTCAACATTACCTCACAGGAACAGGAAGCAGGACAGGTAGCAACATCACTTCAAGCAAAGAGCCTAACGATGAGTGGTCTTAATTATGAGAAACATTATAAAACAATGCACGATGGCCATGATTTAGAAATCGAATTTTACTTTTGTAAGTCAAATTTAAACAACTACCCCTAAACCCCAGAATCCCCAGATACCTTGAATCAAACATATACTCACCGCCTGCAGAACAAGAGGAATCCCTGTAAGTACAATGTTGATATTTGTCAAGATTGACTGGCTCTGACAATGTGTGTGTCAGTTTGTGGTTTCATTACAAGAGGTCCTATATATACACGACACCAGCTCTGTCCCTCCCTGCCTCTCTCTCCCTCTCTCTTCCTTCATCTCTCTCTCCCTCCCTCCTTTTCTCCCTCCCTCCCTCCTTTCATTTGTTCTAGGGATCGAGCCCTAGTGTGAAGCTTCTTGTTCTTATACTTTCTTGTGCTGTGCAGCTTTCCACTCTTTCAGAATGAGTTGGCTTATGGCAAATACACTGTCCACGCGGCGTGGAAAAGCCCAATTCGGCCTGCTGTCTGCTTCTGCTACAAGCTCTCCAGGTTATATTTAGTCTTGGACAGGCCGCCCTGCTACTACAACTATCATCAGCACCAAAAGGGATATCTGGGAAAACTGTACTTTTCAGCGTCACTGCATTTCTCTCTCTCTGCCGATTCACTGTAAGTAAATTCTTTTAAAACAATGACATTTCTGTTTAATTTGAGTCTGTGTTTTCTACTATGGAGAAGGCACAAAGGGATTAGTTGCACTTACCATGTTACAGTGGTAACACTTAACATCTCTGTATGCCTTAATGTATCAAACTACATTTGCAATGGGCTCAATAATCAGCATTGCTTTAGACTGGAATTTGAAGAAACATGAGGTTCATCACTTTGTCAGCTCTTTTCTTGTTCTCTTAAAGCAATGAATGGCTTGTGAGTGACTTTGTGGGATATAGAGCATTACAATTTGGACTATTATGACAGTGTCAATGTATAGAAGTAAAAACAGTCGTGACCTGTACAAAAACTTTATTAGGTATGGTAAACTCTTTGAAAACACAACTGCGTGTTATAACAAGGATTATTGAAACAAAAAATCCAATACAGCATTACTTTTAGTGTCACTGTCTTTTTAATCCTTATACTTGACTGCTTTTGATTCCATGCTAAAACACCATGCTTTCCATTTGTTGTAATAGGGAAATGTTAGAGGAAGATACATATTTGTCTGCAGCTAAAACATTTTTCTTACTCATCATCAGTTACAAAGGGAAAGGGGGGGGGTGGGATTTGGGCCGTGTTTGTGTTTGCATTTGACAGAGGAAGCAGACTGCAAGACATGGAAAGTTTCAAAGTAAGTTTCTCATCCCTGAAAATGGAAAGTCAGAGAGTAGGCAGACATAAAAAAAAAAGAGAGAGACAGGATGGTGGGAACATCTGGAGAAACAAGACCAGGGCCAAACCCTGTGACAACATGAAGGGACTGGAAAGTCTCCTGAGAGAGGCTTGAACACACACTCTCTCACAGTCACATGTGCATACATGTCTAAGTGGATGTTAGTTGGATGATAGTTTGAATACATTGGCTAATGGTGATGAGCTGAGTTTATGGCCAATTAACTTTATTTTGGAAGATTTCAATTACCAAAAGAAGTGTCTTTTATTCATGCCTTGTCACTATTATGATGATAAATAAGGTTAAATGTGTTACAAAATGTGTGCCCAAGCCTCATTTTGCCCCTACATGGGAAGTTGCAATGTGATCTGCTGCTCCATTCATTGCCTGCGCCGCACACTGTTGTACACAGCCTGCCTGCTGCGCTCTACTCTGGTCTTTAAGGAGACATCATGTGGCTATATGTTCTGTTTCAAGGCTTTGTAATCTAATGGCATACCGCAGGGGGCTTCCTGAATAGTAACAGGAGTTACCTTTTTAATCAAAATGTAATTAATATCATCTGTTCCAGATTTCTGTTTGTATTCTTAGATTCTGGACAGGAACTATTCAGCATTTACATTCAGTTTTCTGATTTGTCACTACGAAAGTATTCAACATACTTTTAATTCTCAACCATTAGGAAGGCCGGTTTCCTTTTTTTAGGATTCTCAATCTTTCTTTTTGACTATCAAGAAGAATCATTGGGTTAGGACAGATCTGTGCAGTTAGTGGACTGAAGATGCTTAAAAGTGCAGCACCGAATGCCCCCGAGGGATGGGAGTGGAGGGCAGGGAGAAGGTGGGGTGAGGGGTCGAAGTGTAATACTACCTTCTGGTGGACTGGCAGGCTAGTTTTCATGACACCAATTATTTGCAGTGCATAGTGTGTGTTTGTGTGTGATTGTGTGTAGAGTTACCCCCAAGCAATTCATCCTTTACTGCAGGGGAGAAACTGCTCGAAGGAGCACTACTACTTCAATTTTCCCTCTTGTCTTTTTTATTTATTTTTCTCCATTCTCACTTACCCTCACCCCAACCTTCTCCTGAACTTCAAGCTATTTTTCGTCAATCTTCCTTTATCCGTGTGTTGGAGATTCAGCAATCTTATTGTATAATTGTTGATGTTTTGTAGATACCTTTGATTGTGGTGCAGTTTACAATAGTCTGTACAGGCTTTATTTTCATCTGCATTCCACCATAACATATACATTTGTGGATTTATTTGGACTAGTCCTTCATATGCTAAAAATATGCTGGGGTGAAAGTTCAGTAGGATAAATTGAACTTCTTCATTGACCTTGAAAATAGTTAGACATTAAATGTTTCTGCACAAGGCCCATTCACTGGAAATGTTCCAGAACTTTCAACTTCATCTCATGGTCTAAGTTATTATTTGTTATTAAGTGCTGGGCACCCTGTATCACTAGGCAGTGTACAGGAAATAATGGAAAAACCCAGCTTGCCGTTTTCTTGCACTAGTTTGAAGGAGTGAACGGAAAAATCCTGTTCGGTCAGTGGAAATAGCCCCTGAGAGGAAATAACTTGACCATGCTAATGCCGGGTCCAGAGACGAGTGTACCACGGCCATTAAACTGCCAGGAGAGAGATACAATCAATGAACCCACGCACTCAGTGCACCAAAGAACAGCGCAGGACGGAGCACAGAGAGGAGCTACCTGCACGCTCGTGCTCACTCAGAGTTCCTGCTCCACAGAAATACAGGGATGCAGATATTCCTCTCTGCCAGTTGTATTTGTTTCTGATTGGGCTGAGGAGTGATGTCCAATCTATGCATAGTATCTCTATGCTGACTTAAGAGCAAACTTTTCCTAAAATAGCCACCTGCCCCAGTCTGCTCATGGGGTTACTCAGTTCAGTCATAGGGCCTTGTTAATTAGCTTCTTGTAATGATTGCAGCTACTGTAGAAGGTGAACGAGAGACATGTAGAAACATTAAAGAATAGTATGATGTTGTAGAAGTAAAGAAGAGGAAGGACAGTTTCTTAACTGTTCAGTGTGAATAACAAGAACATTTTACATGCATTTCATTGGCCAAAACATGTTGTAACCCTCCCTTAATTGATTTTCCCTCTCTTTTGGATTATTTAGAGGAGTCCTTTATATCAAAAGGCCCATGTGTATTGATTATGTACTGTCTTTTGTTATTTCAAAATGGGTAGGAGCCACCATAGAGATCCCTGCATGTGTGCATTTGTTGTGCAGGTGCTCCCGGAAGTGCCTCTGTCTGTGACAATGACTATTTAAAGCTTAAACAAATCACTAAACTTTAAAGTTTACATTAAGGATTTTGTGGTATTCAATAAAATGTTTAATAGTGAATTCAATTCATCTGCCGGTTATTTTCTTGATCAATAGATTCATCATTTGGTATGTAAAAGGTCAGGAATAGAAACAAAAAGTTCATATTTATTGTTTTGTCTGAACCCCAGAATATATATATTTTTCAAATAGACTGAGAAAATAAGCAAATCATATTTTTGGATTTTCTGCCTCTAGAATTACGATTAATTGATGAATCAATAACACACATTGCTAATTTAATCATGTTGACCACCTATTTAATTCAGTGACCAATTCAACTTTTAATACCCACAGCATATATTAGGGCTGTACCAAAATCTGAATTTCAGCTGCTTAGCTGGGCCTGGGTTTTGGCTTCAAAACATGGCTTAATATAGCTACTGGTATACAGTGGATACTAGTGTTAATTTCGTTGACTAAAACTATGACGAAATATGTTCGTCAACGACCTTTTATCCATGACTAAGACGAGACGATGACGAGACGATGACGAGACGGCACCGACGTCAGTAAACAATAACTGTAACAAAATCAACATGCAATATCGTTGACGAAAAGTGACGAGACGAAAATGTAGTTTACTAAATAAAAACTTTGCCAAAATCTCTCTTTACTTTCGTTGACGAAAAAGGAGGAGACGAAATATAATCAAAGATAACGTTACATCTCTGATAGTCAGTTTTTCTCCCAGCAGTTCCATTTCCGGTGCTGCGGCTGGGCAGCAGTTGTGTGTCTGTGCTGCGCGCGGCGGTACATTTGAATTACACCGGGCAGCGGCACAATATGAACTGTCAGGAAGACTCGGATCTAACGAACCTTATTTAACAGAAAGAAAAATGGCAACAACAGGGCTTGGGAGCAGTGGTCGCGTTAACCGAATATGCCCCCCCCCCCGTCAGCGCGAGTGAGTGTCGAGTTGTGTACAGACCCGACGGGTAATAATGGATTATGACAGAAATTTTACGATCCTGTCCGTCAAAATGACTGACAACGAAACAGTCTAACGCCACCACTGCTTGGGAGAAAGAAATTAGGCGATATTTGGGCCCATTTTCGCTACAATGAGGCGGAGAAAAAAAGTGAATGCATTGTTTTATCAGAAGGGAAGCAATGTGGCCATAACACAGCTGGTAAAAACACCACAAACCTGACCAGATACTCTCTGCAAAGCTGCATTCTTAATCATTCAACCTGTGTTTTTCATCAAATAAGGACAAGATATAATCTTATTGTGAAATAAGTCTAAAATTACAAATGATTGGTTTTGGCTCGACTAGTTTGACTGAAATGTTCTATATAATCTGATGACTAAAAAAGACTCAAATGTCAACAGTTTTCATTAGACTAAAATAGTTAGTTTTCTTTGACTAAAATAAGACTAAAATGCTCAGACATTTAGTCGACTAAATCTTGACTAAATACAAACAGGATGAAGGTGAAAACTGCTAAAACTAACAAGGACATTTGATACAGGACTAAGACTAAAACTAAATTAAAAAATAGCTGACAAAATGAACAGTAGTGGATACACAATGTTTGGTTTAAACCAGTTTTCACCAGTTTCCGTCCCTTATTCCGATAATGTTGCTTTATGCTTGTTTGTTTAATGCTTCATTGATGCTTAAAAGTTTGTTTAGATTTGTTTTATTCCAGACAAACAATTATTTTAAATGTAAAAGATTCAATGTGGCAGTAGAGGAGATTTCATGATAAAACTAATGTCTGTGGTCGCGGCCTTTTGGTTTGTTAGGAAGAGCCCTTCAGAGTTCTCCGGATCCATATTCCCAAATACACTCTGCAATTAATTGGAGCCTAACATCCTTTGAATAATGAGTGTAAATGGATTGGACCATGCCCTTAAGGAAGAATCTGTAAAAGTAAATCTAAAAAAGTAACTTCTAAGGTGTCATTCAGTCCACAGTCAACAATGTGCAATTCATCTGTTCACATGTTATAGATACATTTGCTTTGTATATAACATTCCCAAATTCATGCAATTATATCTGGATGTAAGTAGGGTTTATTGACATGCATAAGACCACCTCTATCCTGCAAAGAAACACACATTTACTTGTAGTGCTATTGCTTCCAAAAGTAAGTAAGTTCACATCATTGTCCCTCAGCAGCTCACCTTGTGTATGTTTGTGAGAGTAAACGGTAAAGAGAGAAAGAGTTATATATCATCCTATTCTGCCGCAGAGGTTATGCTGGATGCCTGCCCACCTTCTTTTTGCAACATTGTTGAAACTGTAGTGGAGGGGGCTCTAACTTCCACATAAACCTACTTGCTGCTAATCCCGTTTCTATTCATTTAAACTGATTTTTCTCTCTCATTCTGGACTCCTGTAACTTTTATTTAGATCCAGTTGTGCTGTTTTTACTGTTTACAGACGAACAGCTACTGGAGCTTTGTGAAAGACAAGAACACATCCCTCTGCATCCCCTTCAACCATTTTTTATTTCGTCTATCACATCTTGCATATTTCTTTGTCTGTTCCTCAATAATGTTTTCCTTCTCTAATGGGTCTCTTTCATCAGTCAATTCTATAATAAGTGTCTTCCCCCTACCTTCTCTATCACGCTGAATCATATCTCATCTTGTTGTTTCTCTCCTCACTTACATATGTAGGAATGTAATGGGGCATGCATGCATACCAACCCAAATCTGTTTTGCCAGACATGTTGTGTTTTCAGGACTCGTTATCACTTCTGTTGTCTTTATTTTATTTCTTAATGTTTCTCCCTCACCGCCTCACACCATCATCTCCTTCTTCACCACGTTCCTGATGTATACCTTATGAATCCCATGGACCATGTTAAGTGTGCATGATATGATGTTGAAAGGTGTAGGACACAAGGTATACACACGAAGATGAAATGCATGCTATTTGTCATATATATCATGTGAAATGATGCAGGGGTTTAAAGTGTTTACCTCTAAGATACTAAATCCTCTTACTAAAGGGAACCTTTACCGTCTTACTCATACAATAATAATAATAAATTCAATTTATATAGCGCTTCTCATCTGCCAAGACAAATCTCAAAGCGCTTCACAACAAAGGACACTGATACAATTTGAGAGAAGAACATTTCTTAAATATATTTTATTTCCTATTTGCACAGAGATGCTGCCGGGAGCTATGTACCTTGGTTCAGTTCAACGACTAAAACTAGGGGCAAACAGTTCGACTTGTCAGAAATGGAAAATAACTTATTTACATTTTGTCTCTGGGGCTCTGGGGTTGGCATTTTTCTCAAATCTTAATCTGCTAAATGATCAATTACAAAAATGATCACCAGTTGAATTCCTTTCCGCATGTATTAAAATAGTCTATACGTTGATTGGTATATATACATTTGTTCCTTTTGGAAGGACTCGTTTTGACTGTATTGCAACGGGTGCATTTTGTCACCTTTTCCGCTCTTGATGAGTTTGCATGCAGGATAAGAGAACCCTTATAGCTAAATAGTGTTTAGATGTTAGTCATTCATGTTTCATGTGAAAGGTCCATACAACAAAGACCTCGCCTCTTATGTCATACTCACAAAAGGTTTGAAAGAGAAGCCTGGCTTGCTTTGGGCCAGACTTACATACTTCACACTGTATGCTAAATGTGCGGCATATTTTCTACGCTGTTCTTGCGTATACTGCCAAAGATAAATATAGCCATGATGTTAAAGGCATGTTGCTGTTCATTCTTTGTAAGTATTGGCATTACGAGGGAGCTGCTCGTTGGGGTGTGAGATGATGTTCTCGTTCTATAAGGTCATGAAAGATTTGTCACGCAATGGGACACTCATGGCATTTCAATCATTTATATTTTTGATAGGGCTTCCTTCATTATGTCAGACCTTAAGTCATCATGGCTTTGGTGAGTATACTTTTGAATCCATTAATGAAGCTTTTGCACTTAGGAACATTTATTTCTGAGCTGCGCCTTCTTAAATGTGTTTCTATGTCAGGCCGTCAGGACTATCTTGACATCCTAAATTAGAGAGTTTATATTATATATTTTTACCTCGTTTACTTTCTTATAGTTTCAACGCTTATTGGATGATTTATAATAATAAAATAATAACGATATACAATGTAAGACAGTAGCACACTGGCAACAGGCAAACAGGCAAAGGGTACGGCTGCGTATGGCTTGGCGTGTTAGTCGGTTTTACTCACGGTTGATTGGTGTTGCACAATGTTTGGGCACACGCCAATTACACATGGAACATATTACCACTTTAATTATGCCTTTGTTTAAATAAATAAAAACAATTTAGTATATTAGCGTGTTTCATTGGCAGAGGGAAACAATGAACACCCTAACAACAATGAGCCCCGCAGAGGAAAAGCTTGACCAGACATCCAACATTGGAGATCAAAGTAATCACTCTTTAGATATTAAAGCGTCATTGACCAATAACTTTACCTGAATAATGCCCAATAGGAAAAAATTATCCTAAAATAATTCATTAATCAACTTGCCTTCGCGTCGAAAGGAGCCAGTTGAGGTGGTTCGGGCACCTAGTAAGGATGCCACCTGGGCGCCTCCCTAGGGAGGTGTTCCAGGCACGTCCAGCTGGGAAGAGACCGAGGGGTAGACCTAGGACCAGGTGGAGGGATTATATCTCTTCGCTGGCATGGGAGCGCCTTGGGATCCCCCAGTCAGAACTGGTTGATGTGGCCAGGGAAAGGAAAGTGTGGGGCTCTCTGCTGGAACTGCTACCTCCGCGACCCGACCACGGATAAGCGGGAGAAGATGGATGGATGGAACTTGCTTACAGTATTGTGATATATTGAATTGTTACTCCTGAATTAGGGCTGCTCGATTATGGCAAAAATCATAATCACGATTATTTTGGTCAATAATTGATATCACGATTTATTAAATACGATTATTCATTGACCATAGTTGACCATTCATCCATTTATTGAACTTTAAAACAAATGCAAATAATAATTTGAACAGTATCTTTTTAACTGTTGATTACCCTGAACGTATAATTCAACTGAAAAACCAATACAAAAATAAATGATACATTTACATAAATCATATCAAAAATAATAAATACCAATAAACAAGATCAACAAATATTTTGGAGCGCACTTCCACAAGCTACTAAACATATATTAATATGATACATACAAATAAATTCGATCAAATATGATGCAGTCACAACCTAGCAAAGCAAAAATAATCGCTTTTTTCGATTATGTTGTTTTCATAATTGTGGCAGGCCAAAATCGTAATTGCGATGAAAATACGATTAATTGCACAGCCCTACCCTGAATCATAATACTCTTTGTCACAGGAGCCTGGACAATACACAACACTAGTTGCATTGAAGATGAGATTGTTCATTTTTCATTATTTTCTCCTCTCTGCTTTAGTTAGTCTTCAGGGAACGACAACATGTGAGATGATTGGCTTCTCTGCAGGTTCAGAAGTAGTTAAACTGTATTATTACATGGTTTAGTTGAATACTCGATTCTGATTGGTCAATTCAGAACACGTGACACGTTGTTAATCCAGAACAGACAGACCGCTGTCAAGGATTTATGACCGTTGTTAAGGACGCTCAAATCTGCAGAAAGAAGTCCGGTCGATTGAACTGTATACAGTTTGGCTGAAAAGCAAGCTTTTCTAACTGACAAGACAAGAGCGACAAGAAAACAGCGGAGAAGTAACTGGCAGAAACCCTCCTTTTTACGCAGCGGTCCAGACATAGACATCAAACGGCGACACATATTCAGTTGCCAGTTACTTTGGCATTAGGGCAGGGATATCTAGATACTTTCCAAGGTTTGACATAATGAATTGTGCTCATTTTAAAGCAAGCCACGATGTTTTCAAATCTGTAATCAAAAAGCTCCGCCTTCCTGCCGTTGCGTTGCTCCGTTTTTTTTTTTCAAACGGTAACAACGGACTATTTTCCTTAGCGGATGCATGTCAATTTAAATCAATACATACAACTATTTTTTAAATCAATAAAATCATTTTCTAAATCCATAAAAGCATTTCAATTAATAGTGGGAGTCATATCATTACTTTGTTGAGAATGTGGCCATGTAATAAGCGGGATAATGTGCAGCGACTTGGTCATTATGGGGAAAAGAACACCTTCATGCAGATCTAGATCCCTCCGCTTCGCGTCGGGCTCCTGATCTGCCTGTCGGTGTTCTTTTACCCATAATGACCGCGTCGCTGCACATTATCCCTTACACATCAAAGATGCTTTCATGTAGGATGCTCTGTCAAGCTTTGTTTTTTGACATTGTTTGGGAATTTAGTGGAATTGGACAGTGATGGGTTGAACTGGGTTGAAACTACTGAACATAGTTTACTAGCTTTTGTCATTCCATCAATATTGCAGGTATGTAGCTGGTGGCTTGGAAGTATGCTATTTAAATCATACTTCATACATTCATGATGAAGATGTGAGTGTGTTTTTGGTTTTATTAAATGATTGATTGGAATAAACACATCGATATGTGAATGTGAACAAGTAGTTTAGTCAAGCATCATCTTTCTGCATCATCAGCCTCATCTTAGTTTAGATCTCAACATCTTCTTCCTCCCTTTCTTCCCCCCTCCTTTTCTAATGCTAATCTCCTCATCGTCTCCCTCCCTCCCCCTCTTCTTCTTTTATTTTCTCGCGTCTCTCTTCCTCTAATCTGCCCGTCCTCTACCACCTTCTTTTCCTTCTTCTTTTACTTCTTCTTCCTGCAGTTTGCTGCAGTGCATCAGTAGCAAGCACATTAACATCTCATCTCCATTACCCAGCAATGTCCTGCCCTCTCTCGCTTCCTTAATCCCTTCTTCTTTCTTGCTTTTACCTGCACCGTTTCCATCCATCTTTCCTTATTGTTCATTATATTTTCAGGATTTGCATATTTTTATACAGGTGGGAAAAATGAGATCAACATTTTCATATCATCTCTTTTTCCTTTTTATAGTACTGATTATATACTTATGCATGTGTTCCTGATCATTAAAAGGACCACCTCCTCTCCTCTCCTCTCCTCTCCTCTCCTCTCCTCTCCTCTCCTCTCCTCTCTCTGTGCTGTGCTGTTTCAGGGGAGTGAATGCCCTTGGTTTGACCGTGAGAGAGATAGGCTAAAGCTCTGCAGTGGCAAGCCAGTGAGTGAGCAAATCGCTCTCACTTTGTATGTGTACAAGTGTTTTTACCAATAGTAAGAGCTTGAGAGTGAATGTAGCACAGCCTGCATGTGTGTCTCCTTAGCAGCACCAGTTGGTGTTATATGCGTAACGCAACTAAACCAGGCAGGTCTGGTTAAAATGCAGCCCAAACAGTGTGTCCTCTAAAGCTCAGCATTCCCAGAGCAGCCTAATTTCTCCTCTTTACTCCATCGCTCTTCATCACACGCTTCCTGGTCACCTAATCTGACTCTCTTCTCCTCCCTTGACGGGAGTTAGGAGCTAATCTTGCTTTTTACTGTTTTGTTGACTCTGTATTCTGTTGCTCACCAACAAAGCTTGGCCTTATTGAGTCTTTTTCAGGCCAGTGTAGATTGTATTTTGAAGTAATCGAGAATCAAATTGGCAGAATGCAGATGGATAAGGGATTTCAAAAAAGGGTGAAAATAGATTTTATATAGACGCTATATTAGGATGTCGTCTTAAGCTGCAGCCTTTAACCAGGAGTAAGTATGCAAGACTCATCCTGAGAACCGCCATCTGAATAGAAATGGCTTAAAACAGAGTGATACATGTTATGACTTCAAAGGATTGGGTCTCTATCTGATTACTTCCTTGAGGGTGTCATTCAATATTAGTATCTCTCTCTTGATTTCGATTGGCATGTTACATTTGTTAGTGTTTGATTCAACAAAATAAACCTCTTTTTAAGAGAACACATCATGTGGTTCATTGTTTGTAAAGCACTTACACATCACTGTACCCTGTATGCCAAGACAGGTCTGCCTTCACTAACTGTACGGAGGCTCAGTCATTGGTACATGTTCATCTACAAAGCCATGTTGGCTAAACTACCATCTTATATCTGCTCTCTGATCTCTCGACGAATTGAAAGTACTTATTGCCTGAGATCTCATGATGTGGTTTTATTAAATGTGCCAAGTGCTAGGACTGTCTTAGGGAAGAAAACTTTTAGTTGTGCAGCTCCACTAACTTGGAACACTCTGCAAAAATGTTTAAAACTGAGCACTTTGGTTCCCCTTCATCATTTTAAAACTCGGCTGTCACTCATGGTACCTGTCACTGTAAATAGAGTTTGTAAACTGTACCCTGTAATTTATGTTGTATGTCGTCCTTATTGTTGTTCTGTTGTTTTTATGTTACATGTGTAACCAATGTGCTGCAGGTCACCCTTGAAAAAGAGATATTTTGATCTCAAGGGGCTTTCACCTGGTTAAATAAAGGCTACAAACAAACATTGTTGCAAACTGTAAAGTGATTCTTGCCAGCGATAACTATTTGTGAAAGTAAATCATGTTTTTATTATTTCTAGCTTCACTGTTGTGTCCTCTTATGGATATCAAAGTATATTCACAACAAAATAGCAGAAATCAGCTGAAAATCCTTTGGAAATATAACTTTGTAAAATCAAAGCACCATGGCGATAATCCACCATAACATCACTTTTCTCCATTGCTCATATGAATACATGTGACAGTATAAATGGCTTTTTAATCGTTTTGCCTTTTTTTAACAAAGACTGCAGATCCCAGTTTATATGTTCCTATATTACAGATTTAGTTGTATCCTGTTTAAATGTTAAAGTATTTAGAAGGGCAGAATGAAAATCACTCTAATGCAAGAGACTTATTCAGTAAAATACAATACAGATTGAAGATGTTTTGTTGGTAGTAACTTAATTCCTTCTTTTTTTTTTACAAGCACAGGTTGTAGGCTAAACGTGTGTGTGTGTGTGTGTGTGTGTGTGTGTGTGTGTGTGTGTGTGTGTGTGTGTGTGTGTGTGTGTGTGTGTGTGGTGTGTGTGTGTGTGTGTGTGTGTGTGTGTGTGTGTGTGTGTGTGTGTGTGTGTGTGTGTGTGTGTGTGTGTGTGTGTGTGTGTGTGTGTGTGTGTGTGTGTGTGTGTGTGTGTGTGTGTGTGTGTGTGTGTGTGTGTGTGTGTGTGTGTGTGTGTGTGTGTGTGTGTGTGTGTGTGTGTGCGCGCGCGCGATGGATCGTTGGAGCTATGTGCAGCTCAAGGCATATATGCTCGAACGGGAGCTGCCTGGACGCTGCAATCATGTTGCGCGCACTATCCGTGCTGAGTGTGCTGACTTTTCGTACAATGTCCCACTGTCTGGCTACCTGCATAAAGTCAAGTGCTCGGCACAGTTGTCGGCGAAATGTCGCTCCTCTGTTTTCATTGAAACAGCTCCTTATATCCGTTAGCGCAGCTAGCTAGCACCAGATGCTAACAACAACAACAACAACACGTAAGGTGTGCCTCGCTCGTGAGTCGCGCCACACATACACACACCCTCCCGGTCCTCCCGATGGCCAGTCCGGGCCTGCCGGTGAGCGTGGAAGTGCCACAAGCGGGCGGCAGGAGCGGGGCTGTCAGCATCAGCGGGGCTGTCAGCATCAGCTTGTAGATGGTATTTTAAAGTCGCTCTGAAACTACGGGGCGGCCGAGGACAAAAAATACACATGCGTTAATCGCGTTAAAATAATTAGTGGCGTTAATTTGTGTGTGTGTGTGTGTGTGTGTTTGTGTGTGTGGTTGCTAGCATTATTCTCAGTGCCAGGCAGATCAGTTGCATAGCAACAATAACTTTTTGAGGGCAGGAATTCTATCACCAGAGGAATGTGTCAGCACCGTAAAAATGGAAAGTGAGAGATGCATAGGCTTACACTTATCAGATGGAATATTGTTGATGATATAACTAAAATCATACAATTCCTGCACTACAAGCAGTTGAGGTAATATTAAGCAGTTGAACACTGTTGCATAAAGCTATTGCAGTAACTCATTGACATTTATAAAGGATTATATGTAAATATAGTCTCATTATTTAACTCCAATACTGCCCTCTATTATTTTTCTTACATATCCACAGTGCTCGCTGGAACATATGTTTAGTTTTAATTAGGGCTGTCAAGTTAACGAGTTAACGCAAGAAAAGATTAACGCCACTAATTATTTTAACGCGATTAACGCATGTGTATTTTTTGTCCTCGGCCGCCCCGTAGTTTCAGAGCACATCGACTTTAAAATACCATCTACAAGCTGATGCTGACAGCCCCGCTGATGCTGACAGCCCCGCTCCTGCCGCCCGCTTGTGGCAGACCACACTTCCACGCTCACCGGCAGGCCCGGACTGGCCATCGGGAGGACCGGGAGGGAGTGTGTATGTGTGGCGCGACTCACGAGCGAGGCACACCTTACGTGTTGTTGTTGTTGTTAGCATCTGGTGCTAGCTAGCTGCGCTAACGGATATAAGGAGCTGTTTCAATGAAAACAGAGGAGCGACAACTGCGCCGAGCACTTGACTTTATGCAGGTAGCCAGACAGTGGGACATTGTACGAAAAGTCAGCACACTCAGCACGGATAGTGCGCGCAACATGAGTGCAGCGTCCAGGCAGCTCCCGTTCGAGCATATATGCCTTGAGCTGCACATAGCTCCAACGATCCATCACAGTACATACACACACACACACACACACACACACACACACACACACACACACACACACACACACACACACACACACACTTTGTATTGTATTATTGTATGAGAGAGGTTCCAGGTTGAATTGAGGTGAATATTTGTAATGTTCAGAGGTTGTTGTGTTTAATATTCATGAGAATATTTGTCATTGTTCAAATGATAATAAACAAACATATAAAGCATATTTGTCCACTCATATGTTGATAAGAGTATTACAAACTTGAAAAATATACCTCTATGGTACATTTAGAACAGAAAAAAAATGTGCGATTAATCGCGATTAACTATGGACAATCATGCGATTAATCGCGATTAAATATTTTAATTGACTGACAGCCCTAGTTTTAATGTTAACAACAGTCGGTAGAAGAGAGACACAGATACAAACTTTGAGAGAGCAGGGAGAGGTTAGCTGAAGCGTACTACAACAGAAGTAACATCAAGTCTTTCAGTGGTAATTACTACAGAACATTTTGCCATGGGATCACAGCCGTGAAGCCAAATCCAGCCAGAGGCTTTAAAGGCTAATGTATTTCCAAGAACTCAAGGCTATAGAAAGAGGTCCTTTCACACTGAATGGTTTAAAATAAATGTTGAATTAGTTATTTAGTTTGTTCTCTTTATTGGATTGATTGGTTGTGATTCAACCACAAGATAGCACGATAATGTGTTAGCAGACACAGTGCAGGGTGCCGGAATGATGTCATTATTCTATTTGATGTCTGTCGCTGTTTTAAGATGAATAACCCATTTTCTGTTTTAATAATGCAATAATTGAATTGTATGATAAGTAATTTCATTTGAATTAATGTTCCAATTTATATAATTGCATCCATTTTTGCAGTGATTTCCCCCCCCCAAAAAAGGTTGACAATTCAACATAGTATACCTTGGTGGAGGGCCCAAATACATACTGTAGCTTGGTCGACAGACATATATTTTTTCAATGTTTGTTGTAAGAAGAAAGTGCATGCTTTTCTATGCGTCCGCTTCGGTGAAAAGCACTGGTTTTCATCACTGTAGAAATTTGAGGAGAAGCTCTGATGTGATGTTGCCACTTCACATGACACATTGTCAGGAAATCTCTCTTGTCAGTGACGGGATGCTGCACAGAAGCCTTAATTGAAATGTCTACTTTTTACATTGTTACCTCTACACCAGAGCTGTAGTCAAAGGCTATGAGTCATACCATTTATATTTGAAATAAAGCAATGTTTATGGATATGATGGCAAATGTGCATATCTTGGTAGAATTTAAAAGGCAGAATATTGACTTTGTATTGGTAGACAGGATGCATTAGTGGGCTCTTAAAACAAACTATGAAAACATTTTTGACTTGTTTCTTATTCCGTACTCATTCAAAATTGCCCATTGCTTTTAATTGAACATAAATTAGTCCTATTAAGTATGTCTGGCCAAAATAAAATTCAACTGCACAAGCCATTATCATTGAAGCATGCCGATGATGAAGATAGCAAGAGAAAAAACTGTGTGCATTGCTGGCAGCAGAGTTCCATACTGAGGGTAATTTGGCATTATCTTCACCGGTCATCAGTCATTTGAAGAGTGGCACTATATCATTGTGATATATTGAACACTGTTATGTGACTGCAAAATTGATGAATCATAAGTTTCAAAGTTTTTAAAAACTTGTGTACAGCTTTAGGTACCATTATTTCACTATTACACAGGCACACCACATTACTGATACAGCAGTAGAACCTATTTGAACCCACTTTACAATTGGTGGAGGGACTATAGATTAGCTTGTCTTTAAGAAACCTCTGGGAATAATGCATGTCATTAGTCATTTCTGACATTCTCTAAATTACACGGATTGGCCTTGGGGCAAAGCAATGTTTGTTAAATTGTCTTTGTCGGGCTCAGTATATCCCTTGCTGCTGATCAGATTACAATTACTATTAATTTTAATAATAAATAATCACAATCATTATCTGTCATTAATAATGATGGATCTATTGACATTTGATTATATTTGTGTTGCACTCACTGGATATTTCACCCTATATTTGATTTTGACAAAATATAGTGAAATCACTTGGCAATTTCAAAATCACACGACGACCACAGTGAATGTATTTTTTAATTGCATCCCTTTTCTTTTGCATACGTTACTATAAGGGATCTTTGCATGGTTTTTACAAAACATGTTAACCATTGTTTATTTTATTTCCTTGACAAACCAGAAGGCTGATGTTTGGCAGACTATTTGACTAAGATGCAAACATTTTTGACTGTAAGGTTATATTGGCATAGGCACAAAATGGACAGCAAGCAAAAGACAATAGACAGCACTATTGGACAGGCATCGATGGAGGTGTGGGACTTGTCTTTTCCATGCGCTCACATCATCTGTCTCCAGCTTTTTTCCCACTCAAGGTCAGAGACAGTCTGTAAAGGAGAGCGTTTTCTCTGTCAGCACTCTTTTCTTCTCTTCTCTTATTTCCCTCTGCCTCCCTGTCTATGCGGTCCTGTCCTGCGGTGAAGGGAGCTGGCAATCGTTCAATGTAAATCATTGGCTCTGATTAATTGGCTGTTTTAACAAAAAAACATGGTCCTTGAAAAGTTTCCTCCACTTTAAAACAAATACTTTTAGATGAGTTTGAAGTGTGAATAGAGTTGCAAAGGGGCGGAACATGCCCGGTAAGTTTCCGGTAAGTTTCCGGTAAATTTCCATGGGAAGTTAAGCTGGGGAATTTTGGAAATATTCCAAATAGTTTTTTTTGTTTTTTTATTATTTTATTGAACAATCATTTGTTTAATTGAAGAACAAAAACATGAATGTTGAGTTAAATATTACTTCTAGAAATCATCTGTGCATGTGATGGAGGAATGCACAGTGCCTGTAGGGGGTGTGGTCTCAATAGCCATGCAATAAGCAGTGTGCTATGTGCATGTGATTGAGGAATGGCATGGATATTCAAGTGTACTTGAATGGCATCTGTTTGTTTTAGTCAAGATTATGCTAAAATATACTTTCCCCAACTATATTTAAGTTCCCTATGAAGAGCCAACCTTCAATTTAGAAAATTCCCAGTTTATTCCCATAAATTCCCGTTTATTCCCATGGAAAGTTTCCATCTTTGAAAATTCCCGGAATTTTGCAACCCTAAGTGTGAAGGTGCATTCTGTTTATTCGTGGGTAAAGTGAGCACAGTGAGTATTCCTGTTTATTATATTGAACTGTGATGTTGAGGCATTTCTAAGTGTTGCACTCCGTCTGTACAGAACACTCATTTAAACCTCCTCATTGTCACACTGGACACTTTAGAGATGAATTAAAACATGCTCTTCCCTATTTAAACAAACTGGTGTCAGGTAAATAATGGCTTCTGACTTTGATGCATTGGTGATCCAACATTGACCTGGTTCTAAACTCACTGAAGATAAGGCTGTCTTTTTTTACAGTTATCAAAGTGAAGCCAAAATGTATCTCAGTAGTTGAAACTAACAATTGGACCCAGGTCTAGGTCTATGGATGCTCAAAATGACAATGCTAACCTGTAGCTATAATGTTTACCATGTCCACCAAATGAGTTGAGCATGACTTACTTAGGGATGTAATGGTTTTCTAGGTATTTCTTAATAAACTCAAATATTGGACTAATATTGAGGTTAGTTAGACATTTTTCACGGTAGGCATAGTTTTTAGAATTTCCTTGTGTTTGCTTGAATTGACTTGGCTTCGGGTTTATCTTGTCTCCGATGAAGTGACTTTACCGGCTCATATTTGCTTTATAGATCTTTCTTACCTCCAGCAAAACTGACAGGTAGGGCTGTGCAATTAATCGTATATTAATCTCGATTACGATTTTGGCTTGCAACGATTACGAAAACAACGTAATCAAAATAAAACGATTATTATTTTTTATAAAAAAAAAAAAAAAATGTAATCTTTTTTTTCTTAATTTTTTTTATTATTGGTTTTTCAGTTTAATTATACTTAAAGGGGACCTATCATGCAAAATGCACTTTTGTACGTCTTTTATACATGAATATGTTTCCCCGGTGTTCCAGGGAACTCACCAAGTGTCAGAAAACACAACCCTCTCTATTTTCCTCCATACCCAAATCTCTAAAAAAGGGGCTGCAACGGATCTGATCAAAACTGATCCAGATTTGAACACTGTCCTGACGTCAGGACAGTGGCGCTACGGCTATTGGGCCAACTCCACCAATCAGGAGGAGACAGCCACGGCCATTGCCGTTCGAAAGCGCTGGAGACGCTGTAGTACATATGCCAGGCCAGTAGATGGTGCTGTTCTCACTGAATCTGCCCTTGCAGAGCAGAGCTAAAAAAAAGTGCAAATTGAGCGAAATGAGGCATGGCTAAAATGCATGATCTGTTTGGTATTTTGAAAAGAAAAAAGTATAAATATGCCTTATATAGGTATGATCCTACACTATATTATTCAAATATAGCATGATAGGTCCACTTTAAAGTTCAGGGTAATCAACTGTTAAAAACAAACTGTTCACATTTTTTTTTTCAATAAATGGATGTTTTCAAAGTAAATGGATAATCGTTTTTAATAATCGTGATATCAATTATTGACCAAAAATAATCGTGATTATGATTTTTGCCATAATCGCACAGCCCTACTGACAGCCCTTTAAAGCAATATTGACTGATAATAATGTGTTTGGTGTCCACTGCCCTTCCTCCCACTTTAGTCAAACACATCCTTACTTGGCAAATATTCTTGTGAGAGAAATCTTTATCTGACAATGTGTTTCAACAAGAAAATTATGCAATAACTTCTTATATGGAAAATAATGTATAAAAGCTTTGCAACAAAAGGTTTGTACCATTGCCTTCTGTCTTGCTCGGAAGATTAGTATTCAATTGTGAATGAACTATTCCATTACAATTGTCTGTATCCATTCAATTGCGTGTTCCAGTCTTTCTATAAACTATGTGGAATTGTCCAGTTTTAAGACATGCAAGATTGATTAATCCTCTGGCACAGCTTAATCTGCACACCAGAGTTCCCGTTAGCCGGTAATTACCGGACTATGACCGGTAAAATATGCTGAAGACCGGCAAATCTAAATCTCTCCGGTCAAAATGTCCGGTCAAAATAATTTCCCTTTAGCACAATACGGCATCAGTTGCGCCACTTATGTGACAGACAAGAATAGTATGTGACAGACAAGAACAGTCAATTCTAATGACTAACATTTAATGTGGAGAAAGAGTGTCCTGTATGGGTTGATTGTGCGTTGATCTGTTGGTAATGCCTCGGGGTTCCGGTGGGCATGTAAACAAATGCATAATGCTGCGCTATACTTTGTGGCCTCACCCGGTTGCATAGCGACGCTTATTGTTTAGGTGTCTTTTAATAAGCATGTAGTCATATCATTAGCTAGAACTAGCTAGATCTGATCGATATGGACATAAACGCGAGTGAAGTCTAATCTGACGGGAGCAAGAGATCAGCTGCTGCTGACGAGTTGACACGCAGCTCTGCATGATCATCTGCAGCTGAGCGGAACAAACCACACACTTCAGGTTAGAATATCACGTAGCTATTTTAATTACCTCTCAAACTACCTAAACTAGTTATAGATATGTTTAGTTTTACTGTCGGGTCACTAATTACTGGATCCGCGAGCTGCATGATACTGACGGGCTGTCAGGAGAGGGAGAGAGTGCTCCGTTTATTATTCCCGTGTTATAAATTACTGTACACTTTTGAATAATGTAGTTAATCTACTAGAATTTGTTTGTTTAATATCGAATCATATCAATTTGTTTAAAAGCTCAATACATAACAAAGAAGACCTTTGACCGGCACTTTTCTCATTTTGTCCGGAAGATTTAAACTTTAACGGACATGTTGACTGGCAAAAAAATATTCTAACGGGAACTCTGCTGCACACCTCACCCCAACAAGGCATTCATTCCCCCTGGAATCAGGGGGGAAATAACTGGGTATATGGCTATTTAGCATAGAGTGTATGTGTATGTGGGGTAAAAAAGGAAAAGAGATAAATGAAAAGGGAAAAAAAGGAGGAAGCTTGGGGAGATTAATGGCTTTGGACACCAGGCTTTTCTCATCTGTACCTCACTGAATGCACTACAAGCTGAACAGATTTTACAAGCAGGCAGCTTTGTTAGATTATCAGTACAACAATGTGTGTGTTTTTTTAAAAGAATTATCTCTGCTCCCAGGGGTCAGCCAATCAGGAACAAAGACCCCCATCAGCAAGGTGATGGGTTTTCCATGCAGGATTTGGGGGACTGTAACTAGACTTCCATCTAAACCTACTGTTGGTGAAGGGATGGTTTGGAAAATAGAATAGAAATCTTGCAGATCTCCACAGTATTAGCATCGTAAGAGCTCTATCTTTAAAATGGCCGTAGTTATGAGAAAAACATTAGTATTGTTATTATTATTTCATTATCTTAGCAGAAACATGTGACCAATCAAAACATGTATTATGTGTATTTGAATAAGGGATGGAACATTTGAGAAAAGGAATATGTTTTAAGTTAATGCCAGGTGTACATAGAGAGACAGTTATTTGTTCCCACCTTCTATGTAAAACCTTAATTGTGCTATTAGTTGAAAGTAAATTATGAACATGAGGAGTATGAAAAGAAGCTGTGTTAGACCTTCATGTCTCACCGGAGTCGTAGTCCACCCACACAAACAATTACCTCTCACCAGACTCTTTACAACTTTCTAAAACCCCTGTGTTTGCACTTGTGTTTAGATGTTAAAAACAGACCATGTGATCATTCATTAATATTCCACCACCCTCACAACTGCTGAGCCACCAGCCCTCTGCAGTTTCTGCACTGCCATTCAGCCTGTGAACCTTTTATTCACATTTAACCAGGGGGAACATAATATAATGTGCTCTCACTAAATTCAGCAAAGTAAGGACTATTGCATTTATGCAGCATTAAATTAGCATGTTGATGGTTGAGTAATGGCTGCCAGAGAATTTGAGAAATCTATCTATTCATGCTGCTAGAATGGCCCAAGCAAATATTTGAAACATTTTATTTCAAGTAAATTCACTGAGCTCATACTAATAGTTGACCAGGACTCCGGAGCATGTTGCCGTCATCATCTGAAAACTAATGTCTATGGACAACTGTGAATACATTTTGCCTCATCAATACTGTTTGTTTTTGTCCCAACTAGTTGTGTTATTAATACACATGTAAACAAAACTATCTTTTCATATCTTATTCATGCATTTTTAAGCTTAATCATTGGAGTCAATACAAGGCATTTTGCTGCTGTTGAAACCAGTTTGAGGAGATTAATAACAATAAAGCACAGCAAGAAACATGGTGAACAAAGTGAAAGAAGAACCAGGGCTAAGTGGCTGCACTCCCTGATGAACAGTCACATTCTAAATTCATCTTTCTCTCAAAACTCTTTATTGTACAGGAGGGGTACATCATCTGTGAATTGGGATGTGAGTGAGTTTGCTGCAGTTTTCTGTACTCGTCATTCTGTAATGCCCTCTTGTCCTCTACCTTCCCTTGCCTCTGAGTTTTGGTATGCAGTCATTTTAGCTGAAGAGAATTTGACGGCGTTCACCTCAAATGTCGGACAATTTTATCCCTGTGTGCCGGCTGTGTGTGTGGGAGTGTGGATGTGGATGTAGGTGTCTGAGATCAGGTCTGTGTGTGTGTTTCCATTAGTCGTACGGCTTATGGCTGGCCTTGGAGAGTTAAATGAAGCTCTCCATCACTCTTGGAACAAGGACTGAGAGAAGTGGAAGGGACACAGCAGGATAGAGAGAGGTATCTGAGAGGAGAACATGGGATGGGATGATGAGGCTCTCCTAGTAATGTATTACGCCATGCTGGTTGTGATTGTATGAGTCACAGAATGATCACCCAGATATTAAATACGCAGATTTTGTTTTGAGGCGTTCTCTCTTCTTGTGTTAAACAGTGGGAAGATTGAGGAGACTTCCATACTTGTGTGGGGTGATAGTATGAATATTTACTTATAATATTGTATTATTAATGTTATATCAGCGTCATGATCTGGATTAGTGTTGAAATAATTAGTCAAATTGTTCATTTTTCTAGAAAAAAAATCTGCCCCTTCCTTCAGACTTCCTTACAGAGCCCCTCCTCCAACACACACGAACGTGCACATGACCAATGAGGGCACGAGATAAGTTTGTGCACGAGATTGAAGGCTGACAGGCAGGTAGGCCATCCAGTTATTTTAGCCGGGCCGGCTCAGATGATTGGTCTTGCTTTTTACAGCGCTACGGCTTCAACAGATGACATTTTTTAATGTATTTATTGTCAAAGCATTTAATTTATTCATTGCTATCGGGATGTTAAGAGCATTCCATGGAATATAACAACAAGTGTTTCTGAAGTGAATTACCTACCCTACCTTTAATTGATTGTATACATTTTTCTGCATGTCGACCTTCTCAAATATGCAGATGTGTTTGTAATGTGTTGGTAAACTAAATATCTGAAAAAACAAGCAGTTTGAAGACATCACATCAATTTCGTGATGACATTTTTAAAATTATTATTTAAGCAACTAATTGATTAATCAGTACGATACATGTTGACTTAATCAACAATAATATTGATCATTATCCCTTACCTGGAAGTTGACTGGTGGTACTTAAGTAGGGTATGATAGTGTAGCGCCTAAACAGAAGCTGGTTGTGGAACACAAATCAGACTTACGTCACTATGCAGGTTGGAGAACGGCAGCAAAGAAAATAATATGATTGGATTTGTGATTTACATATTGAAGATGCAGTAAATCATATGCAGAATACGTAGCTTGCATCCGGATTTTAGGTAGGGGAGTTTCTTGGTGATGAAGATAGTATTTATTAGCTTTATGGTTTGAAGGAAAAATGCATATTATTTCTCATTTACATGAAGCGAATTACAAACATGTTTGTGTATGCTGTCAGTTAAAGTTCTCAGAAATAAATTGGTAAGGGCAGATCAGTTCTGAGATGCGTACTGTTATCTCACTGATGTCCCTGTTTGCTGAGTTTGATCTTATTCGGGATATCCTTGTATAGATGATTCATTTCCCTGGTCTTTGATCTGTGAGAAGTGTTGTCTTGTTTTCTCACCATCTGTCAGCCACTATGTTCTGTCCAATAACACATATTTAGATCCAGGATAAAACCAGGCTAAATCGCATGCTACCATCATTTCTAATGGAGTAATTCTGGTACTATAAACACCTTTCTTGGGTTTAACACCAGCATAAGATGTTTACACGTGAAACCTGTACTTTCCAAAGAACAGATTTAAACCAGGATATTACAATTGTCCTACACATTGTTGTGTTTTTTAAATTTTTTATTGCAGATTATTTGTTCTGCAAGATTCTCTATTGTTCATGCATGGGTCACCATTGATTCGTCTTCATTTGTGAAACAAGGCTCCAGACTCTTGGTACTCAGTTGTCAAATTGGCAATGGGCGTAAGTTCACTCTTCATAACTGTCAGAGATAATTGCTTCAAGAAAGTACAGACTTGCATGCATGCCAGTAATATATTAGATAAGAAGGAGTGTGTGAGATGGTGACCTCTCATAGAGAAAGGTTAGAGACCTTTGGGAGTCATCTCATTAACCACATGCTTGTGTGCGTGCCTGCACACAGACACAGTGCATGGTTTTATTTTACTGCAGCACTCAGGAGATGGTCTAAGGCTTCTGCAATTAATAAGGCTAATGGTTATTGGCTGGTGGCTAGTAACCAGGATATGAGATGATTGACCCGGGGTAAACATGGCACTTACTGGGTTAACAGATCCCTTCAGGAAGGAAATTGTGTGTGTGTGTGTGTGTGTGTGTGTGTGTGTGTGTGTGTGTGTGTGTGTGTGTGTGTGTGTGTGTGTGTGTGTGTGTGTGTGTGTGTGTGTGTGTGTGTGTGTGTGTGTGTGTGTGTGTGTGTGTGTGTGTGTGTGTGTGTGTGTGTGTGTGTGTGTGTGTGTGTGTGTGTGTGTGTGTGTGTGTGTGTGTGTGTGTGTGTGTGTGTGTGTGTGTGTGTGTGTGTGTGTGTGTGTGTGTGTGTGTTTCTCATTTTGCAAAGCATCTATTGAAATCGCCTAGCTGCAAAGTGTTGGGGTATGTAGAAGCTGAATTGTGTATTATTGAGATATCTAAAAACAATGAGATATCTTTGGCCATGTACTTTTTGTAGCAAGGCTGTGCAGCAGTATCTACCCGAGTGACATATTTAACAAACTATCTTTTAACAATTCCAAGAATACTTTTACATTTGACCTCAAATAGGAACTCCACAAGGGGAATGTCATGATGTGATATGATGCGTGTGGGTGGAGCAGGATGCTGATATTGTCTGGGTGGTCCTGGCGGTGCCGGACAGGTACCCCCGGCTCCATGTCATGGTGTTGTCCTCTCATGCTCTTTCTCCCAGGTTTTGGTGCACTGCAGCCCTGAATTCTCTCAGACGTGCTGCATTGATATGCAGGGCCCGTTTCTGATCCCCATCTCCCCTCTCTTTCTCTCTCCCTTTCTCCCTCTCTTTCTTTCCCTGCCCCGTCAATGATAAATGGTCTCAACAGTTGTTCTTTAAATATTTTATGGTCCACATCCCACCATATGAACTAATATACTCAAAGTTAGTACAAAGTTATCCAGTCGCCTACAAACACCTGTTCTTCTATTCTATAATATTATTTACTATTGCACCTGTATTCACCTGCTTTGCTGCAGCAACTATGCTGGATTAAAGGTGTTGATTTGATGATTAATCCCCTCTCACAGTTTGACTACAATACAAAATGTGCGCAGTGTCCTTAATAAGACCAGTTTACAATCAATTACAAAATGTAAATACCACAATGCAAGCATCCAAAAAACGACATCAACAGCAGACAATCTTTCAATTAAAAATTCTAGAAAGCGGCTTGGTCTCAGAATAATCTTAGCCAGAATGCGATGTTTGCAGTACCTTGTTGAGCAAGCATTCCCGTTAGCTTGACATTAACCATGACAGCATCCAGTCTTTCTTCAACCATCCCCGTAGCCCCTCGCTTCTCTTTGTTGCAAACTTTGTGCTGAACGCTTCATTTTGTGCCTCAAAACTTGACAGATAAAGAGGATGTACTCCTTCTCAATGGAACAACTGTCAGCAGCAGCAGTGCTCCTGTACAGCGTGCACAAAATGAGACCTGTACAATACTGTAGGTATGTCAGCACATGCTGTGTATTGTATCAGCTGTCCCAGCCCTGCCTGAATGTGCAAAGCTCTCTTTAGCCTGTATTCATTCCTGGTGGGAATAACCTAGTGTGGGGCGGGAATGCTGTTAGTAATGCTGGTGCTGTCTAACATCTGATATTTACATGATACACCTGTGACACACAAAGAGTGAACACAGTGACGTAAAAAATAGCAGAACAGAGAAAAAACAGGAAACAAATAAGAGAGAGAGAGGGGGGGGGGCAGTTTATCACTGTAATGTTCTCACTCCCCCCCTCCTCTCCCAGCAAGCTTTGACAGGATGAGATGTGGTATAGTGACGTGACGGCTACATGACACAAAGCTGTTATCCTCTCCTGTTGAGCCTGGCTTGCTGGATAGCCAGATGACTGGCTGGGGCAGCAGGTGTGTTTCTACGAGTGTGTGTTTGTGTGTGTGCGTGGATGAGCCAGACACACATGCACAGTCACACGGAAGCATTATGTCCTGCAGCCATCATGTCCACTGTGGTGAGCTGTGTGCACGTTTGCATGTGTTGAAGGGGTATCCCGAACTGCAGAAGACAAGAATGAGCCTGACATTCATCTGCTACTCAGTATTATGTATCTAATACCTAATATATATATATCATTCCAATAACTTGTATATAGACTTGTACTGCACTATTCCACATCATCACTTTATTTTATAACTATTTTTCTTTTTGTATTGCTCTTGCTCTTATTGTTATTATGTTATTATGTTGCATTGTTGGAGAAGCCTGTGACATAAGATTTTCAACTACATAATTACTCTGTAGCTATGTCAGATTGACAATAAAGAACCTTGAACCTTGACAACAATCCATGTCCTTGAAAGTTATCTTCCCCTCCTCTTCCCTCTTTTGTATCTAAGCTTTTTACTCTCATGCACTTTCTCCTTCTTTACCTCAACATCTGTCACTCTTGTTTCTTTCACCTTGTTTTGCTCTATTGGGTTTTCTTCTACAACATATATATATATATATACATATTTTCCCCTTTCTCTCTCTTTTTTCTCCAGTCATTTCTGAAATGAGGTTGCGTGCATGTCTACAGAGGACCTCCTGCTCTGCTTCTAAGAGCAAAATGTCACAGAGGGGGCTAAGAGAGAGCCACAGAAAAAGGAGATGTGGAGAATATTTGTCCTCTAGATTCACTACTGCCTTTTCTTTTTCTAGCCTTCCATCTTTGTCTATCCTTCCAATAATTCATCTCCATCTATACATCTCAATCCCTCCATCGTATCAGGGACATTCTCTGTCATGTTAACAACAGCCTCTCTGCTGTCCACACACACACACACACACACACACACACACACACACACACACACACACACACACACACACCCCCCCACACCCCTGCTGCCTGCCGACATGGTACAGGCTGTGCATTGAGGTAGCCCCAGCTGAGGCAGTAGCAGTGAGTGTGCAGCTTAGAGAGTCTCCACACACACACGCTCACCTACACTGACTCACACACACACATACACACACACATACTGTACACAGCTGTGTTGATTCGTCCGCTGCTACATGTGCCGTTGCAATATCAGTCTTAGGTGGGAGGATTTTCCCGTTGCGGTGATGGTGGTTATAAGCTTGCTGCTATGTAAGTATACAGTATTCATTGTTGTCGGAAAATGTGAATGAATGAACATCTTATCTGCATTTTTTGTTTTTTTATTAGCTTTTGATTTTGTTTTCATCAATCACCTGCATGTCGGTAGCCTGTGATGTGTGAATATTAATCTGTACACGTTCCATGTGTGTTTGTGGGTATGCAGAACATGGATACTATTGAAGCCCTGTATCGGAAGGCAAGATATTTAGACAGCAGGTGATGTGTAAGAGAGGGAGAGGAGGGACGAGGATGGCAAAATATTTCTCCTGCAGAACTGATTCATGTTCAGAGGTCTGTTAGATCTGTATCCCTCTATATTTTCCTATTAAATAAACAGAGCTCTATGTTCTCATATCTTTATGCACAAACAGTATTTTGTATATCATGCATGTTGCGTTGGTCCATTGTCTATGGCATCCTCTTGCCTTGTAGTTTCTCTAGATGAAGATATTTTATTACACACCTCTTCACTCACTCGGGCATCTGTTGGCTGCATGCAGTCTGCAGTCTCTCTTCTCTGTCACACTTACTGACTGGTTCTGTCATAGCAGCAGGCTTTGCTGCCGTAACTGATCATGTGTGCTTGCTGGCTAGCTGTCTTCACTGCATTAGCTAACTGACTATTTGGCATGGTGACTGAATTAATGGGGAACATTATCACCTCTCCTCCTTGATCTGTTGGCTGTCTATGTTTCTGGATGTCTGGCTCTGGGGCAGATCACTGTCGGTGGTCTTTCTCTGGCTGTTCAGTTGCTTGTTAAACAACTGACTGATCATCACACCAACTGACAGACAGGGTCACTGGGAGGTTGTCTGGTTGGCTGACTTGTCAGTCAGCTCAGTACACAGCTAGTTAGTCACAAGGAGCACCAACAAAAAAAATATATTCAGAGGAATGTCAGTACAGCTGGGCAGTCAGTCAAACAACCAGTCAGCCATTTGCGCAGCTATCAAGTTGTTCAGTCATTTATGCATTTTTCAGTCAGCAAGTCAGTCAAGCACACTGTTTGACAGGCTGTCATAGGAAATGGATTTTGCCTCTATTGGTGCTGGGATGACTGTGTGACCTCAACCATCAACTCACTGCACCAAGACAGCCAGGCAGCTCAGTCCTCTTTCTGTCCCTTTCTCCTTCACTCTTTCTCTCAGTCTTTCTCTTTATGTCCCGTTGGACACACAACACATACAGGTGAGACGTTCATGAAGAACACGTATAAACCAGCTGTCTCATTGTAAATATATAGCTACACATTTGAGACCATTATAGGATAGCAGTAGCTACGGCTGGGCAATTAAAAGTCCAGAGAATTATTGAATTATAGAGAAAAAAAAGCTGTATATATAAAGCATATATATTAATGCAGAGTTATCAGATTCAAACAATAGTCTTTGATATTTCCTCTTACAAATTCACATCAGATTTAAATATTTTATTGATTGATCACAACCTTTCAGTGTAAGATTTGATCACAATATGATTCCATTGAAAGACAATCATATTGTAGCCCAACCATAGTAGTAACACAGCAAGCAGGCTGTGACATATAACACTTCTTTTAACTCACGAGTAGATCATATAGTTTGGAAATGCCAAGGTTCCTTTTTCAATGGAAAGGCATGGATACAAAAATGTATGTATTTATTGAGTATTTCTCAATTCTACTGAATTTCATCATGATACTTCAAATGTGTCATTTGTTAAAGAGAGCAACAGATGTGTACACGAAAATCAAACAGCCTTCAGACAAAATCCATACCCCGCTCTGCTCTGTCATATCTCATCTGGACGAGAGCGCCGCAGTGCCTTAGATTCTGCTGTGTCATCATCCTCTCTGTGTAGCATAGCGACAAACACAAGCAGACTTGACAGGAGCTTTTTCACATAATGTCATATACTTGAGCTAAGGACGAATACATTATAATGCTTTAATACACAATACAGATTGCTAATTTCGGTAATGTTAGCTTGTTTACCAGTAAAATAATTCTTAGAAAACTGAGGGGAGAAAAGAGAAGAAGAGAGGGGAGTATAGGTAGCAACAGAGAGGATATCATGCTATTTGAGGAAGTTTAAATTCAATCATCTCTCCTTATTTAAATGCGTTGAGGTTGGCTTACATTGTTCATTAAAAGTACAGACTATAAAGCAGAAATGTTTGGCTTTACATTTACTACACTATACATATAGTCATCTAAATGTTTAGTTTGTGCATTCGTGGATTTTTCTGATTTATCTTCTTGCTTGCTTTTCAAAGTTTTATCTACAGTCTTAAAACTAGATTTATTGTAGAATGCCTCGTAAAATGTTATTCCATTAAGGCAGCGTCCAACCTGTCAATCATTGTGTTCTTGTGTGTTGCCTGGCAAATGCTCGATGATGTGTTTAAGAAAGAAACACTTTCTCTCTCTTGTTTTCACGCTAGAAAATGAAATTGAATGATCAAATAAAGAGAAAGGAGCAATAGTTGGGCGTTAAATGCAAAAAACCTTATATCAGCTTGTTGCATGTCATCACTAGCTCACACTCTGATGATGTGTGACATGACATTTTAAAGCCAATCTGGTACTTCCGTGATAACATAGGTGTGGTACACTGTGCCCTAGTTAGTACTAAAAATAAAATGGCAGTATAAAAACATGCATTTCTAGCAGGTGTTCTTCTGATAATTTAGTATTTTAAGATGTGTTGTTTTCCTCAGGGCCACCTAAAGACAAAACATATTCAGTTGAACTATGTGTGCTCCAACATATGCTAATAGTGTTATGATGTGTAGAATATAAAACACGTTTGTATCATTAAGATTAAGCCTGTTTTCATGTTTACTATCTTGATGTCATGGGCATAAAAGCTAGACTCAAAAGACTTTTGTTACACATACATTTTTTCTCTGCTTTTCCCTCTCCTCCTATTTCGGTCTTAAGTCCCCTTCTAGCACACTTAGCCTGCATGTGTTGAATTTAATTAGACCAATAACTCCCTCATGAGTTCTACAGGCTCATCTGGAGCAAGGAGAGGGCCACCGCAGTCTCTTTTTTTTCTTTCTATCTTTCAGTGACCTTGCAGCAAGTTAGAGAGAGAGTGTGTATGTGTGTGTGTTGCATGTGTATTTGTAAAGCAGGAGGTGAGTGAACTTGCAAAGTGAATACGTGAATATAATGTATGTATACATGAATGCACATTTTGGATTTCTCTTATAATACAGTCAAAATGGGATGGATCTTTTCTGCTGGTCTTATGATATTTTGTAAACCTTCTATTTGTTGTCTTCTACTGCGTGCATATTGCATCCAATATCACACCATTCTTATCTCCCTTTAGACAGCTGAATTCCCAGCAAGAATGACAATATGAACACACACACTCTTTATATTTCTGGTCTATCTTTCTGGGCCTTATGCCTGTTGGCCTATTTTATAGTGAACCCTGGAACACCAATACCAGTCCTTTTTCTCCCTGTGCCTGAACCAATGGTTGTTTTCCCAAAACAAAAGCCCAAATGCATCAGACAGCAGCAATATGTTGGAATAATGACAAACAGTTGGCACAAATTAATTTGTATTTGAGGATTTAAAGCTGTATTCACTTGCTTTCCAGTTCCTCTGAGGCCATCAAACATTTGACTTTTACAATTTGATGGCAAGTCCTAAAGTCTAGTTGTAATAACATTAAATGTATCAAATCCAAACGGAGACCAGCTGGCAGTATTCAAGGAGGCAAAAATGTTTGTTGGTGTTTATATGTTGTAGCTGCACCACACGCTTATTTAGATGAGTTTTAGGAGACATTCAAGGGGTTAGGACTCAAGTATTTAGTATTCCCCGTATTCAGCTTGTTTTCATTTATGATCTGCTATACCTCAAGTTTCTGTGCATTGTTTGCTTGTGTGTGACAACTACAACAAGGCAAAGTGTATCATCTAGTCTATTCAGTCACTATTATTTGGGTGTTCTGTACCCATGTTAGCCTCATAGTAACAGTGCATAACTCTTCCATGTAAAAATGTATATACTTGATTTCATTCTTTTTGAAATTACAAAGCAATTGAGTGCCTTTCTCTTTACCTCATATGTCATTTGACCATGCATGCCCATTTAGTTGCACCGGATGGTCCCCTGTAAGAAGCTGTATCATGCCTTTTGATCCCCGGGTGTGTCCAGACACAGATTAAGCAGCTTGTCATGCTGAAGAGCAACAGAGTGCTTTCATGAGAAAAGGCTTACAAATCTAGGAACAGATGAGTAATCTGAGGTCATCATCCTGACCCCAGGGCAACAAATGGAAAAACACAAGGCTGAGACTAATTTAGTTTATAAAAACTGGGTTTATTTTTTGTTGACACAGACATTTTCTCTAACAGTATATTAATATACATCGAACCATCTTGATAAATATGACCTATTTGTCTAAATAAATCCTCTCCACACGACAAACACTATCATTATCGTTACAATGAATAATCCTAAACCTCTTGACCTCAGGGTCACATATAAATGTGGCCTGAAAACACATGCATGCCAGTAGTCTTGTGTATGATTGTGCAGATGTCTTTTTCTGCGACATTCACCGAAGTGAGATTATTGCTGAATTTCTCCCCTCTTCTTTCATCAATATCTATGTGGATAACGTTGGATGAATACAATTTTCACAGCTGCACAACACACCTTGAAGAAAACCACTTTTCAGATAATACATTCATGTGTACATGCTATTAGGGTAGTCCAACATTTAGTGGCATTAGTGATACAGAAAGTATGTCCGGACTGCACATGTGTCTGCACAGCCTTAGGTATAGCGTCACTGAAATGTACAAGGTTAAATTCATAGTCTCTGCCTCATTACACAAACTTAAAGCATTTAACCTCGAAAGTGATGATGAGTAAGTGTATTTTCCTTCACCTTAGTTAGTTAGTTCTCTACAGAGGCAACCCCTCAGCCTGCAGAAGCACCAGAGCATCCTGTATTAACAAACTCTAAATCACTATTTATTATTAGATCATTATGTTCAAACAACAATTGAGTTAACTAGTTTTTCGTTAATAATGACTTTCATGCTACATTTATTTGTTACATTTCAATATGCCTGGCAATAAAATGCCAGTATTTATTTGGTTAGAGTTATTAATGTGCATCCACACAGCTGCTCCAGGCAGGATTTCACTCTCCATCTCCATATCTCCCTGCACAGCCTGACAGTGCTGCTTACGCTGTATAATGCCGTTTGCTCACTAGGAACACCCGGGGCGAGGTATGCAGGTGGCCATGGCATGAATACAGCAGAATTCCTAACAACAGTAACAAGGACAGTTGTTGAAAGACTGAAGCAATGTTAATGAAAAGATAGTCCATTGGAGAGACAGTGTTTCTGTACACTGCAGAAAATCTAAAGAAGCAGGTGGAACTGACGAGAGAGAGATGGAGTCATCCACTGTAGCACACCTTGACATATTTTTGTGGCAATGTGTGTCCCCTTTTCCGGGGAATTTTTCATAGATATGAAATGCAGGGTCCATTATGGCTCCTTTATTTGCACCAAAGGCTCGTATCTCTCTGTGCCTCCTCCTCTAACCCAGTCATCTCAGAACCATAGTATATCATTACCTGTTCTCACTTTCTTGCCTCTCAATCTCACTGTGCAGTGACACACAGTAACCCTGCGGCTGTCGGGGTTGCCTGGCCAACTGCTTCTCCTCAAAACCCCCTCACAATCTATAAGCCGACATAGCCGGCTAAGCACACACATGTAAACCGATGTATGTATTTGTACGTATCTCTTTCCATTTTCCCTTCTCTCTGACTCATCCATCTCTCTCCCTTTTTGCTCTCCACTTTTTCTTCTCCTGCGCCTGATATGTGTCAGAGCTGCAGTCCTTTATTCCCGAGCTCCTTTATTGGTTTCCAAAATAACCTTTTTCTTCGATAGACTCTGTCTGCTGCCCTTAGTTAGCATGACAGCTGCTTTCAACTCAATTAAACAGCACTGATGGGGGCTGAAAGAAGGCTCTCCGTGTGGTTGTTATGTAACCATGCACCTCAGAGACAATTTCAGTTAACGCGGCTTTCTCTTCTCGTGCGTGTGCTTTTGGGTAATGCAATGCAGCTGCTGTCCAACGCTTGCTTGCGCGTGTTTGGGGATTCCCAAATCATTGTGTAACAGCTTCTGCTGCTAAGCTGACGCACTGAGTTCATTTCAGATCCCAAGCAGCACTGAAACGTGTACAGTGTATGCACCCTAACACACTGTTATTACATCGAGTAGACTCTAACTTTAGTGATGTCTGCCTTAGCATTATTACACCAAAAAAACAATCAACTATGTAACAGACACAGAATCAGCAAGTCCCTTCCCTTGTATATGTTGTAGCCTACAAAGAGTAAAAGCACTATAAGGAAATCAGAATGTAATACAGCCCCATCCCAAAGCATTGCTCTAAATGCCACCTATGTGAAGATTTGTTGTCAATGAGCTGCTAATTTGCCATAAATGAAGCTGTAGTCTGTGGTCGTGTATCGATTGACATCGTGTTCATGTCATTTGTTCGCTCCAATATAGAAACCTTGTCAAAAAATTAATAAACAATGCTTCATATCAAGATACAAACACATCATTTAATATTTACAGACATGCAGGTGTGCAGAGCAGGTCAGTGATCAGTGAATTCTCCTGCACATCTTCTTGTTGCAGGCAGGGGGAGCTGTGTGCCAGCGCTGCCGCTGCTGCTGCTGCTGCTGCTGCTGCTGCTGCTGCTGCTGCTGCTGCTGCTGCTGCTGCAGTGGGCACAGCTCCTACCTCAGCTCTGCTCACTGTGCTCAAGGACATTTTGACACAGACACAGGCAGAATGCGCATGGCTTCTCTGTGGAGGACAGCAAACTATCCACTGCTTGTCAGACCAGGAACTTGGCATCAAAGGGAATGCAGCAATTACTGTAGAGCATGATTCATCATTAAGACTTGTTCTTTATAATTAAAACGGAACAGAACAGAGAGACCCAGCAGACAGCTCACTAGCGCAATACATGGAGAAATGAACATGAAAGGTTGATGGTAAAATAGAATACCCAATATTATGTTGCACATACTGTGTGAAGTTGAACAAGCCTACAGTATGTTGAAGATCAATTATGAAGAAGAGACTGTGATGATGATGAAACAATTACATTTTTTTGCATAACATTTTAAAATACAATATAGCGTAAAAAGTGAACCTTAAGCTGAATGCCCTAAAATCAAATCTTCAATCTTGACAAACCTCAAATACCATTTGGAAATGTAAACTAAAAGTAGGTAGTTGTGGCTGCCATCGATGATGCACTTAAGGAAATACAGTGCCCACGCAACAACACCTTAAAGTACAGAAAGGTTGCTAAGTAACATTGTAGCACATTTTCCTTTAGTTTAATATGAAGTAACTTAGAATTGACCATTTAAATTAAAAAAGCAATAATTTGAATGCTTGATCAATAGTTTCATCTATTGTTGAATAACAACTTTGCTCAAAACAAAAAGATAACTTGTAACCACAAAAACACTAGTTTTACTCAATCTAGTTTAAAATAAATCATATGTCATAAGTCATTGTGTGTGTAACTGCATTCACTTTAGCCCTTTCTGTGTCCCAGCTTGACTAGATCCCTGTTTTTTCAGCAGTTTGGTTCATAAGGAAGACCCTGTACAGTTTGGTGGTCAGATGGTCTTAGCATCTGGCTGTGGAGCTTCACAATTGAATGTGGTTCCCATCTGGTGTTCAAGTTCATAAAGCGCAATTAAGTGTTCTTGCACTTAAGGTAAAAAAGCTATTAATTATTGCAAAATCTACACTTTATCCTTGAGTCTTTGATCATATGTTACTCATTACTCACTGTCAAGCCATGGGGAGCAGGCCAGCAATTATGCAGGCAGACTGGCACGTAGGCAGGGAGGTAGACAGAAGAATATCACAGCAGGGAGGTGTTTCAGTCAGCTTCAGATAGACGGGTAAGCGGCGTACAGATTGATGGGACAATGTACAGACAGACGGTACAAAGAACATTGGGAGTGGTGGTGGTAATGGAAATATTGGAGACAGAATGTTTTTGCAAGATGCTAACAAAATCACAAAACACTCTATATCCGCAACACTTGAAGAGAAAGTTGCTCACCCTTTGATGTTTGCATTATTTAACAGTGAGGAAGAACCATTTTGACACACTGCCTTCATCATGGTTTTATCCATGAATGCATATGAAACGCTAACAAAAGCTCTACTTATAGCTGACCTCCTTTTTTCAAAGAAAATAGAAAATCAATTATTTGTGGAAGTACCTTATATGCATGTAAGTGTGTCTGTGTGTTTACATTATATAACATACATTATATAAAATGGAGAACATTGTTTTCTTCGAAGTTACTCAGCTCAGGCTTCAGCAGTGCACAATACCTCTGTCTTACCTTTCCCCTTGCTATCTTTTCCCTCCTCTCTTCTTCCCATTATTCTGTGTATAACCCTTCCTCCATCTCTCAACATTCTCCCTCCCTTTAAAAATGATCTCCTCATTTCCCTCCCTCCCACATCTAGGTCTTCACACTCTTGCGCATGTCATTGTAATTCAAAGATAGGCAGCTGCACACCAGCAGAATATAACACCACCACCAGTCACTTACATCACCAACATGCTAACATGAAGCTGGAAACACACTGCCTTACATGGTCAGAAACAAACAGTTGTTGTGGAGGGAGCAGCTTGGACATTCTGCAGTCAAATAATCATGTAATACTGCATTTCTATACACAATTTAAATGTCTTTCACACAAGACAAATATTGTAACAGATGGAGGAATGACATGCAGTAAAGGTGATCAGCTTGACAATAACAGTGTTGCTTGTTGACGTTGCTTCAGTTTTAAGCCTTTTTGATATTGGACAGTACATGGGACAGGATTGTCGTTTTTTCTTCGGTGTGTGTTTGGAATAATGGTAATCAGTACTTAGGTAATGCGTTTTGGGATCAAATTATGCAATTATTGAATTTTGTCTTTTGTGATCATCAGCATTATTGGTTGTCTCTGGGCTTATGTGCCATGCCAGCTCAAACATTTAACAGCCATAACCGTCAAGGCGGTAGGTGTTTAATCTACAGGACCCAGTGCCCTGCTGGTTTCCATTTTGCCCAGTGTCTGACTAATTAATGGAGAAACTGTGGGAGACAATTTAGTAGGAAAGAAATACCTGCATTACTCTTTTTCCTTAGGTATAGTACAGGTATTTAAGCAGTATGACTGGTGATGGATTACCTGTGTGATAGTTTCCCCCCTCAGCCATTTCATATAACAATACATACACACACATCCTTTTCCCGTATAGTATTTATTTTAATTTTATTTGACAGCTTGAGAGGATCTAGCCAGCACAGATGTCTGCATTGGCATAGATAGAGTAGCGACAATATGGATTGAACCTTTTTTGTCAGGTGATTGAGGGGGCAACATAAATGTTGGCGAAAAATCTATCAGAGAGAAAGATGCAGTCGGGCCACCTGCAGTTCTTTTATGTTTAATGAAATAAAGACTATTCAATACCCAACATTTCTAGAAAGAGTAAGGTCCTTTTGCCTTGGTTGGAAACGCTTTACAGAAATGTTTAACAGGTTTATTAGGACGCACCTGTCCAGGTGACATTGCCAATGCTGTGTAACTTTGTCACTTCAGCGAGGGCTGGAGCTCATTAACACACTGGACTGGTTCCTGTGGAGTTACAGATGTGTACTCAGGTGTTGGCAGGATGTCACGCCAGCCTGCTGTGACAAGGTCGGAGCCCCACTGTTCCCGAGCGCTCTATTGTGTCGGATACAAGTCCCATCTTTATCATTGCACTTGATATGTTGCGTCTGGACACCTTGCTGACTGTGTCAGTCGGGCCACATCAAGCAGCGTGCCAACAGTACCAATAACCTGAGAGCGCTCACCGCCTCAGTGTTGCTGAGATTTATGTGCTGCTAAGTTGATTCCTATTGCTACTTCCAAGAAGGCATCAAAGGGCGAAGACAGCGTAATGTGCTACCCTGTCTTATATTTCATTGTGCCTACCAATCCAGTATCAACCTGTATTCTAGCTTCTAGGAATTTGTATACAAGGAAACCTCTCCTAGCGGTGGCGGACATAAATAATATATTTGTTACCTGGCAATTGTACTACAGGCAAACAACAAGGTAACATCTTTTTAAAAACACAACACTGACTGGGTAGCTCCATTATCTTTGCTGTAGTGAAAAGAATACAAAAGATTTGCACTGGCGGTAACAAGGAACATGTTTAAGCTTAACAATAGGAAATCACAACAATGCAGCGTCTTGCTTCTGCTGGTTACACTTTAACTGAAACTGTACATACACATAGTATTTTTAAGATTCAGATTCTGTTTCATAAAGCAGGCCTTTCACATAGTGAACACTGTTGTGTGATGACAAGCAGAGCATGAGCAGATTGTACAATAAAACATTTATGACCTCCAAAGAGTCAATGACCAAATCCCTCATTATATGATCAACTGTTTTTTAATTAGTGCAGCGACCTGCCGTGTTTTAAGTGCTGTTATTTTGACGCATTTTAACTGAATATACCTCTAGTCCTTAGGTGACCGTCACTGTACTAATGCATTATTACTCTTTGGAGAACAAAAAGAGGAATTAGTTGCAGCATTAATACTGTACATTACAGATTATGAAAAGACAGCATAGCCAGACAGTTTGTGTGCTTTATTGATTTACTGTAGCCTTCAGCATGATGCAATACAGTGGTGACTTGATTCCAGGTCTCCTCTGAGTGACTGGGAATTGATGGAGAGCAGTCAGAGGTTTACTGGTCACTGGTGTCATTGACTGAAGATGGAGGCACACATGCTGGTGACAAATCAATTGTGTATTGATGGTGTGGGTCTAAGAACATTGTGAGACACTTGATGACTTAAAGGAAAAGGATGGTATTATACTATATTTCCCTATTGGCAACCAATCTGATAGAAACAGTCACTTTTACTAGAACGGGTTGCATATTTATGCCAGAACCTCCGAAAATTGGCTGAAGCATCAGGTTTGAATTCTTATATGCTTTCAAAAAATTCTCACTCCGAGCACCAAAGTCCATTCAGGCACAATCAGGACCAATTGTTGTCTTTATTTGTATCCTCATTAAAAACAACTTGAAACACCATGTCAAATAGGACAAACTGCACCTTAGCAAGACCATCATTTGTGAAGATTTGTCTGAAATCCCTTTTACATGAATACATATTGCTTGTGTTGCTGATTCCTCTGTGCCATAGACTTCTTACATATAAAACACAACAATGATGGTCAGCATTACACACTGTATAGTGACATGTCGCTTAATTTATTACCATGAACAGTGGTACTGTTATTTATTGCCCTGGTGCTGAAAACTCACTACAGCACCAATTGTTTCTTCAACCATGGCTGCTTAAGTGACTTTCTCTTAACTTTAGTGTAGTTCATAATGCATGATCTGTTTTAAATATTTACATCTTCAGTAAGAATAAATTAAGGGGTGCCACAGACAGGGTAAGGAAGAAAAAATAGTTTAGGATGATGGATCAATTGACTGTTTTGTTTTGGTCATTTCAAGTATTAGCCAGCCTCTTTCTATGCATGTATTCCACAATAGTGCTATGCTTGCAGGTGATGTAAAGTGCTCACAGACTTATCTTAATCCATTAAATTACAGTGACACAGTAAAAGTTTCTTCTCTGAGCTGAGTGCCGTTCTGAGGCCAGAGGGCAGGAGACATGGAGTGAAATCATTAATGTAAGGTATTAAAAGACAACTGGCAGAGAGAAAGGGATCACTGAGATTGAGGGACTGCATAGGAGAGGTCACTCACTCTGAGAGAATGAGGAAAACTTGAGGTGAGATAGCAGCAACAGCTCAGCCCATCCTCCCTGTGACAGCGCAGCGTTACGTGCTGCCTCTCCGCTTTGTCGTCAGAGCAGCCCCAGCCTCCCGCCCGCGCACAACTCCTCTCCGCTCTGCACCAGAACGGAGCATCCTCCTCTCTCCGCCCTCCTCTCTCTCTCCCTCTCTCTCTCCCTCTCTCTCTCTGTCTCTCCCTCTCTCTTTCTTTCTAGCAGTCGGTGTGTCCTCACAATGAGGTTAGCATCACCAGTAGCAGCAGTAGATAGAGACATCAGAGCCACAGTCACTGCAGCAGCCAGGAGAGGCTGTCCTTCAGCCGTGCACCATCTACTGCTGCAGACACCCCTGCTCTGAGAACGCACCCCTCATTCTTGTGCTCTCTTTCTGTTTCTCTCCCTCCCTCCTCCTCCTCCTCCCTCACCTTCTGTCCTCTTTGAATTCATCTCTCGAATTCACCCCTCTCTCTCTTCTTCTCTCTCTCTGTAGCAGTGATGGGGAAGACCACCATGTAGAGACAGAGAGGCAGTGGAGGTAACAGCAGCAAAGCAAGAATGGGAAGCCACACATGGAGCGGGTCTGGACTGCAGCCGTGGTGAGCCTGAGACCGACAGGACTTGCAACCGGCAACGTTTCCCTTCTCAGGACCTGACCACTGGGGCTGTCCAACACTCACCTGGATGCTCCTCACTTGTGTTCCGTCATCCCCTCCTCTCCTCGTTCTCTGCTGCTCTTTCTCCTCTTCAGTTTCTTCTCTTTGATGGTTTTTGGTGGGAAGATATCTGACAGTCTCTCTGAAAAAGAGAAGCTGCTTATCGATTGATCCCCTCGGATTCCCCCTCCTTTTTTAATCTCTCTACCTGCCACCTTTACCTTAGTGACATTCTAATTTCCCTTTTTTTAGTTTTTGATGCCTGCCTCATACCTATTTTGGATTTTGTTTGGATGAGACTGAGCTCATCTCTCTTTTTGATTGACCTATAAGCAATAACAAACACTTATCTAACTGACTTGATTAGCTGTCATCATGGGGGACATGTCGAACAGCGATTTTTATGCCAAGAACCAAATAAATGAGGGCAACCATGAGGCGGGCTTCGGTTGCTCGGTCATGGAGCTGCGCTCCTTGATGGAAATGCGGGGCCCAGAGGCGGTGGTCAAGCTCCAGGACGACTACACTGGCACAGAGGGGCTGTGCAAACGACTGAAAACCTCACCCACAGAAGGTAAGACCCGTTGCTTGTCTCTGTATGTGCTTTGGTGTGCATGTGAAAGTGTGTGCACTGGTGTGTATCATATGACGGATCTCATGTGGATGTGTTCTGCTGTATGTTGAGCCAGTCTCAAGATTGGTGTTAGATATTAACTGTTGGTTTGTGTGGGGATCCTTATTTATTTGGTGCACCTTCTTCATATGATCAATGGTATAAGCTGAGAAACATTGTAAGGCATCTTAAAAAATGCACAGTGTGACAGTATTATGCATCAAAGTCTCTCTGGACAGTTAAGCACCGCTCTAAGTCTTCTGCCTCCATACAAGTCCCCCCTCCCTGCCACCCACTACATCCTCCCTTGTCATTCTTCCATCCCATCAGCCAATCAGCCAGAGCCTTATTAAGGAGCAGGTTTCTGGGTCTACATGTTAGAGGTTTTGGCCACGTGGGATGTGCTTTGGCGTCTGAAATGATGTACTTAGTGTGAAAGCAGTAATAAATATATAGGAAACATGTAAAGCACCTGTCTCCTATTATTTCACATTGAGTCAAACACATTGAAAATACAGTGGATCTTTATTTCTGCTCTGCAAATGAAAGGTATTTCCCCTTAACGTAGGGTAGTTTAGTTATATTTTAACACACTTGATTAATCCCTTAACATGTATTTTCTGACTTACCCACCTGACCCAGGTAATGATATCCTTATTGTTATTGCAATGCATAGATACTGTTAAATGACCTGACCTTTACTTGATTTACATATTGCATAAATTAATTTTCTGTTGCTTTGTCCCGGGCTGCAGTACAGCAAGCATACACAAACCAGACCTCTCTAATGGATTCATCTGCATATTGAATATTTAGATCCCCGTTATAATCATCCATCGTCCCTGTTGTAGGGATCAATGATTAGTATTCATGTAGTGTCACCTGTGTGACATCAGAGGTAACCTGTAACCTAATAGGTTGATAGCCGGAGAGGATTGTGTTCCCTGGTCTTCTCATCCAATAGAACCACTTCTGGGTCAGTCGGTTGTAATGCCTGCAGCAAGACCACGGCAAAGTACATTTACAAAATCTTCCGTGTCACAAGAGTTGAATAAAGATCGATCGAATTGGGCTGAAAAGAAAAATTATGATGAACATTGTCTCAGATGCCGTGCCTATTGCTAGTCACCATTTGCAACACCATTGTGAAAGAATGCCTGCAGTGATATAGCAATAGAGAAAGGAAACTGAATTGGAAGTAGCAATGAAAATGATCATAACAGACACAATTATAATTTCATTATCCCATTCTCATGTGCATCCTGATTAGATACACAACCATTAAATTGTATTAGTGCGCTTAAAACTAATTCAGGATCACAGCCTGTAGACTTGCAATAAAACTAAAATGAAAGTAATTAAACTTGTATAGAAACATGAATTATTCAAAACGCTGCAATTGCAAATGTGTGTTAGATAATAATTATATGTTGGAATATAGTGGATTCACAATAATTCATTGTGTTTCTGTTGCAGTCCTCTGTGTCGACCAATGAGGCGCTTCCTTTGAATAGTTTAACACGATTTTCAATGGTGGTATTTATCATTCGCTAGATTTTCCATAGTTTGGTTAAGATGTTGCTACTGCAAACTAGCACAATGCTCCTCTTGTCTCCTCCATGATTATAATTATTTATTGTTAAGATAAATACTATTATCGTTCATTGAAACGTTCACTTAGTTGAAACCGAGTAATGGTATCTGGTGTTGCTATTTGCATTCGCGACCCCAGGTGTTCATGCTGAGTGGATCCCCTTGTGGGTGAATGGTTGCTCCACAGAACATATGTTACCTTCGAAATACGATCGTGGTAATAATTATTGAAGGTATTCTGTATTGCTTGCTGTCATCATGTGTGTTGTGTGTAGTGGGTATGTGTCCCAGCGAGCTGAGTTTGATGGTATGAGGCCCTGTACACGGTTGATCGAATAGCCCTTATAGTGTAGCCTATACAAGCCCTCTCTCATGATACTAACATGAAAATCTATAGTCCAATACGCAGCATATATGTGTAATGACTCTGGAAGTACAACTATGCACCCAGTTAAGAGGTTTCACTCTCAATCACATGCATTTAGATCGAATGGGCACCAGGCCACTGCTACACTCGGCCACAGTCAATGAATGGAAATAAAATGAATTATAAACTGCTATAAAGCTCACACGGTGAACATTATGCAAAGAACAACAACATAACGCATGCAATGCCATAGCTATATTTGGGAAACATATCTCGGTTTTTAACAATCTATATGTTTCAGGACGTTAAACAAGCTTCCTTTAACACATTTCTTTGAGCATTATTATGTCAATCAATGATTTTGAAAGGTTTAATGACCCCTATGGATCCATATTTTTCCAAACCCATAGTTTTGCACATGAATTGAGGTTAAACACAAACATCCCCTTGTTCTTTATATCTGCACTCAGCGTGTGGTTACCTGTGTGTTGCCTTGTAGGTGACTGTGGGGTGAAGAAGCTAGGGTTTCCCTCAGGCATCAAGCGGGTGAACGTCACTCAGAGGCCAGATGTCAGGCGATTGCTTAGTTTACAAGAAAAGGCCTGCTTCTCCCGAGAAAGAAGAAAAAGTACTCCCCCTTGAACTATTTCATTTACTGTAGACATTCAAGAGCTGCAGCACAACGGAGCCGTCCTCCAGGGTTGGGAGGATGAAGAGGTGCTTAGGGCATCGATGGACTTTGATGTGGTGAGAAAGGGAGGGCAGGGGGTTCTGAGCGAAACCTGTACGGGGTCTGAGAAGAAAATACGTGTGGAGCCACATTATATACAAGCAGTCTGTATATCTCACTGAAAAACTGTGTAAAGCCTTTAAAATAGATATATCACATTTGGGTAATCCATAATTTGAAAAACATGCATCACCAATAGTTTGCTCTAAGCTTAAAGGTAGGGGAGGTAAGTTTGAGAAACCGGCTCGAGATACACTTTTTGTTATATTCCATGGAATGCTCTTAACATCGCGATAGCAATGAATATCTTAAAGGACACCTATCATGCTATATTTAAATGATATATTGTAGGGCCATACCTATATAAGGTATATTTATACGTTTCTGTTTTCAAAATACCAAACAGATCATGCATTTTAGCCATGCCTCATTTCGCTCTATGTGCTGTTTGCTGTCTACGGGGCTGATTCTGTAAGCTGCAGCTGACCACGCCCCCCTGCAGGAGAGGGGAGCCGTGCTCTGATCAAGTCAAGAGGGGGAGAAAAAAAGATCTCCGTCCTCAGTGTTTTATTATATTATTATAGGCCTATAGAGTCGTTATTCATTTGTTTTAAAGCTCAATAAATAACAAAAAAGACCTTTGGCCGGCACTTTTCTAATTTTGTCCGGAAGATTTGAACTTTAATGGACATCTTGACCGGCGAAAGAAACTGAAACTGAAACTCTGCCGCACGGTCCCCTCGTTCCTTGAAAGAGGCGGAGAGGTGGGCCTAACCGGAGAGAATTACAGTGCTTGCCTCGACGGGGAGGGATTGCATTGAATTAAAGCAGCGGGAGCAAACGCTTGCCTCGGGGAGGGAGAAAAAAAGCCACAGCGGAGAATAAACAGAAGGGTAACCATGGTAACTATGGGCGGGAAGTCTTCTTCGCTGCTTTTGTGGCAGACTACAGCGCCACTACCAGGCCTGGCATATGTACTACAGCGTCTCCAGCGCTTTCGAGCGGCAATGGCCGGCCGTGGCCCAACCCCACATTCCCCTGATGGGTGGAGAGTTGGCCCAATAGCCGTAGCGCCACCGTCCTGACGTCAGTAAAGTGTTCAAATCTGGATCAGTTTTTATCAGATCCGTTGCAGCCCCTTTTTTAGAGATTTGAGTATGGAGGAAAATAGAGAGGGTTGTGTTTTCTGACACTTGGTGAGTTCCCTGGAACACCGGGGACACATATTCATGTATAAAAGACGTACAAAAGTGCATTTTGCATGATAGGTCCCCTTTAAGTGCTTTGACAAAAAATCCATAAAAAAATGTCATCTGTGGAAGCCGTAATACTGTAAAAAGTACGACCAATCATTTTAGCCGGCCCGGCTAAAATAACTGGATGGCCTACCTGCCTGTCAGCCTTCCATCTGTGCACAAACTTATCTCGTGCCCTCATTAGTCATGTGCGCGTTCGTGTGTGTTGGAGGAGGGGCTCTGTAAGGAAGTGGCAGATTTTCTCCGGTTGTGTATTTTCTAATTCTAGCGATCTCGAGCCGGTTTCTCAAACTTACCTACCCCACCTTTAATATGATACAAATCAGATATTGTATTTTGTGGCTAAAGTACACTAAGCCTAATAGTATTATAACTTAAGCCTAATAGTATTGTAATCTAAAGCAGAACACCCACCAGCATGCCTACACATTCGGCCTGATATCTGCCATTGTCACCTTTTTTATAATTTCAAGTTTGCTATAAACATTCAGTTTGATTTTAAACAAAGTCACACAATGTATTTTTTTACATCAGCAGCTTTTTGGTTAGATTCTTACACATATCACAAGTGCAGCAAAACTATATGTAGAATGTAATGATCTTCAACCTAATATAAGAATGTTTACCTTACATGTAATCTGTATCAAGACTTAAATAGCAATTGTTGTCCATGCCAGGTTAATGATATAGACACCAACAGCTTATGTCTCCCATTCACCTTTGTTATCCTCTTCCACACCCTCCAACAGGCTCCTAAAATAGAAGTCCCTTATTTGTGTCTGTAGACAATCGCAGGTTTGTCTGGCTTTTCGATGTGCATGAGACTCCCACCGTTTAATAATTACAGAAGAAGAAACAACAACTGTGTAAGAAATATCTAGACAATACAATGTTTAAACAACTGAAACTTTCATGGTGCTTTTTTGGACTCTCATGTGGCTAATGGCACAAAGGATGGAAATGTTAAACTTCATAGAAGCCAATACTGGATGTACCCTTCTCCATAGCAACAGCATTTGGGGCTAATGGGTATTATTGTATTTAGAAAGTAGAGAAAAAAGATTAAGCAACAATGTCAAAAGGATTAAAACTAATGGCCATAACCTATTGAATTGCCAAACTGTTACAGTAATAGGCACCAGCTTCTGTACATATTTCCTGGTTTAGATTTTTAAATGTCAAACTATTCCTTTAACACTTTATAAAAAGACAAAAAGGTCCTTCCACTTCACAACGTTATCATGGATTTTCTCCTCTTTCTATCATTATTGTCCCCTCTAGACCTCCTTCTCATCAGCCTTCCACATGCCCTTTCTCTCCCTCCCTCCCCTCTCTCTCTCTCTCTCTCTCTCTCTCTCTCTCTCTCTCTCTCTCTCTCTCTCTCTCTCTCTCTCCTCTCTCTCTCTCTCTAACTCCCTCTTCTGTCTCACCACACCATATCTCTCTCCTCTGCTCCCATTTCTATTTCAGTGTGCTGGTCGGTCACCGGTTTCCCAGTGGGCCGGTGTACAGCGCAGCCGAAATAGTCCTGCTCTACATCTATAACCTTCATCATCTCTCTCTTCTACTCTCACTTCTTTTATTTAGTTTGTAACAATGTAGTAGTGCTGGCAAAGTAGCACACCAGTTCTAAATAATGTTGTCCTTAAAATATGAACTCAATAAAACACCAGAAAGGCAGCAGATTTATTTTTGACAGTTATTCATATATTTCTCTTTGAAAACGTACTTAAGGGACAATTATTTTGCCATTGAGCATTGCCAAGTGTGCTTGCAGAAAGACAGTTGTGTTCATCGCAGGTCCCTGAGGGGAATACACCGGCTGTTTGTGGCAGTATTGACAGTGGAGGATCGCGGCCAGATGATACACGCTGTGGGTATTTCCCATGGGACGAGAATGTTGGTGGTTCTTTTGTTAACATTTCGCTCACTGAGGTTGACCACTTGTTTATCCGAATGAGACTCGATACCTCACGCACGCACGCACACAAGGACACCAATGTAAAGATGTTTTGTGTGTGGTAGGCAACAATGAAAAGAAGAAAATTGGAGGTGTAGCAAGACAAATATATGAGATGGGACAAATGAAGGATAGTCAAAAAGAATCAAATGTACACCTACTTAGTATCTTTGTTTTGTTCTATTCCGCTGTTACCTCCTCTTGCTGATACAGCTGTCCATCTCTTTAATACACAGCACTGTTATGTCCCTCTTTAATATGAAGACAGTGTTGTGCCTTCTCCACTTTTTTTCCTCCTCCCACATATCTCACCCGCTATGTTCTGTACCGCTCCCATGACGAGGCATTTATGAATTCTATACATAACTCAGGAAACAGTTAGCCCCCCTCATCTGTCATCCACCTCTTCTAACCTTCTCCCTCTCTCCTCTCTGTGACTGCAGTTTGGTTTAAACACCTCTCTCATTTCATCGCGTTTCTTTCTCATTTCTCTTCATTCACACCCACCTCCTCCCTGTGTTCCGTCTATTCTTTTTATATCCCTCCCTTGAAATAAAGTCCACATTTCAGTCTGTGTGCTGCCACATTTCTGCACCTTCTCCTCTTCTTATCTCAGCCCGGTCGTCGGGCCCGCTCTCATTCCCAGGGCGCCAAATACAGGCGCTTCGTCATGTGACTGATACCCACTTATGATGCACCAGGCTTAAAAGGAACTTCAATATAAATACATCCGTGGTAATACTAGATGCTCAACATCAACAGCAATTGCTCCAGAAGTAAAACCCCCTGTTTCTTTCCCTTATTACAAAAACAGAACTCTATGTTAAGATTCCTTAGGTAAACAAAATAATTATTTTATTCCAAACCACAACCTTTTATTAAATCTTAGCCAGTGGATCTAATATACCCAAGTACAAAATTCAAATTCACAGCGTGTTTGAGGCGACAGTAGTGGAGTGTCATATATTTCCGCGCAGGGCTGCCCAGCGTGTTAAAAAGTGTCGCCTAAGGGTCCTGACCAAGTGTCTCTGTGACAGGTCGGAAATGAGACCGGCTTGGCTGTTCCTTCTCTTCCTCTTCTTCATTCTTCTTGTCTATTGGTCCATGATCGCTTTTTTCTCTTTACTCCCGTTCTCCTCCTCCCTCCGTCCATCCCTCACTGCCTGATGATCATCCTTATCACGTCCTGCACGAGCGTGTTCCCCTCTGACGCAGTCTATTTAATCTCTGTCCCACAAGGGATCTCTCTCATGGAGTCTCTTTAATAAGGACCATTTCTCCGGCTCTGCAGCTCCTTCTCCTCCTCTGTTTCTCTCCTCTCTGCCCTCCCCTCCCCTAATGACTCTGTAAAAGGAATGGAAGAGATAGAAAGAGAGAGGATAGAATAGGAGGAAGTAAAGACGAGAGAGAGCTGGCTCTCAGAGGACAGATTATAAGTGATATACAGCCATTTTGCTCTGCGAGGGAGCAACACTTCACCGTAGGCAGACGCACACACAAACACACTCACACACACAATGAAATACATGCCACTACTCACGCAGGTGTTCTGCAGTGTAGTGGCGGTGACCTTGAGGCACTGCTCAAACAGTATTGTGGCACAGTGGTTAATCACGCTGTAATTGCACTCTAAATGCAATACTAAGAAGATTCACAGTGGGAAAGACTATGTGGAAGTCTTCAGGAGTTGTTTAGCTTCTACATTTTATTGATTGTTGCAATAATTGTATTGATGCTTCTAGATCAGTTATTAGCACTAAAATGAGAGGCACTTGCATTTCGTGTGGCCAGGAGGTACACACACATGTCAGATTGGGTTCTCTGGTTGGTGTGTTTTCTTTGCCACAGGTTGTTTTTTAACTTGATCTTTAAACCTGCAATCTATAGGACGGATCTATGACGTAGCATCTAGCAGTTTTTACCTGTATTTATGCCACCCCCTGTTTTTATGGTTTTATGTTGAATACCCAACAACGTGTGGTAAATCTTTTAAAGTTAAACAAACAACTATTTTTTAGTTTATGCAACAGAAATAGATGTTGAGAAAAAAATGATTCAGTGTTTTTTACGTCACTAAGTTTGTTACATAACCACGTCAACGTTTCAGCGCAGCGGCCTCCTGAGTGAAATGATTTGGTTTAATGACCAATTTATCCAACCCAACCTCCCATCTAAGCAGACCTTTTGGCTCTCATCTGACTTCCTCATTTGTTGCAAAATGACTACTGTCAACTCCGGATACTGTGAAAAATATCAGTTTTAAGATTTTTTACTGCACTCACATTTGAACCTGAAAGCTTGATCATTTATTGTAAAGCAAAGAAACTATTTTTTTGCAATTATTGCTGCAGATTTAATGTATTTCTAAAATAAAGGACAGTTTCGCCAACCTCAGAACCCAAAAACATATTTTGTGCATGCATTTTTTGCCATTCATCTACTTTAATTGATAAAAGAAACTAAGAAAGATGCAAGGGCATCTGATAAAGCTTTTGTATGCCGCATTTGAAATGCAACATAATACGAAAAGGAGAGCAGATAAAGGTAGAACAAAATAATAACGTGAACAATTCTGCTGCGAGGTGTTTTAAAGTGCAATCACTTTTCAAATGCTGGGGCTTTTATATAAGGGTATGATTACTGTCTATAGACACACACGCTGTGGGCTGGTTTCCCAGACAGGGATTAAACAAGGTCTTGCATCAAACAAAATGTATTTCCATGAGATGTCACCTGAAAAACATCCCTTCTGTAAAGCAAGCCTCATTTCTGTTGTGTACATTATAATCTGAAAGCTTTCCCTCTTTTTATCAACAGTGGTTCAATTCAAGTTCCCTTAAGATTAATTTACAATAGATGAGAACAAGCCAAGCTCAAGTTGAGTTCTAGGTGCTGAAATGGTTTCCAATGCGAAAACAAATGTTGTTAATATTGTCGCTAATATTCTGTGCAGCACATAAAGTATATTTATTTATGTTTCAAACACATTGGTCTAAACAAATCAAGCAGCAATAATTGGCTGGACATGGCTGGCAGTGAAGTCAGCTGTCCCAAGAGATGCCTGACTGAATTAAGAGGACAGATGCTAAAAACCAGACCATGTTGGCCTGCTCCCAAGGAGCCTGGCGCTGACTCACAACAGTATACACTACGTCTGCCTGTGTGAGTGTATTCTACTAGTGTACAGATAGGAACTCAGATGGCATGACTGAAAATGTAAAAATATATGTGGTAGTTAGTCTCAAAACTGACTGTAAAGCAATCCGTGGATGAATAAAACATGTGCTCAATCAACTTTAATGTGTTTATGTAAAAGAAGCATCCACCTACAGCAAGAAAACATTTCAACTGTTAATTGTAAAAATCCTTAAGCTATACTTTCAATCATATCCGAACAAATATCAAGCTATCACTTAAAGCTACCCTACTGGAAGTGATTTCCAATGGATGTGAAAGTTTTGTTATTTTATTATGATCTAATATTGTATCAATGGCATTTTTTAAGAATAAAGGCACACTGTTGAATGCTGCAGTTTAGTAATTGAAACACTTGGTGATGTAAAGCTAATGCATCCTTATCAGGGACGTCAAATAATCTCCCTTCATATAAGTTAAGTAAACATTTATTTCCCTATTTAAATTGTAATCGACACCATTTCCTTTTGTTTTTCTGTCTACATTAACAATGCGTGTAAAGGTAGGGTAGAGGAGGTGCTGTTGAACCTGTGACCCCCCCCTCATTCTACCACCAGGCAACCACAGCAAACAATTAACTGAGCTCCTGCTCCCCTGGAAAGTCCATCCTAAGCTAAGCTAATTGCTCTAAAATACAGTGCCGAAAGCTGCCAAAGTCTCAGCTCGCTGTCATATATCTACATTCGGCTGTTGTCCTCTCAAATGTCCTGAATCTGAACTGGCTGCTGCAAGCCAAGAGTATGGATAGCTCGTTGACAGGCGTGCTGATGCTTTCAGCTGAATATGCAGAGTCCCGGGCTATAACCGGCTTGTTTCTCTCCATGTCAGCTCTTTTTCCTGAGTTGACCTCTCTGCTCTCTCTTCTCCCGCTGTGGGGCAGAACGAGGGTGGTACCACTGCTGCCAAAACAGACTGACAGCTTTTCCCTCTCAAGGGCACATAAACAGATACAGTCTTGGACCAGATCCAGCCTTGCCTTGCTCAAGGGCATGGAGCAGCTATCCTTTAACTTTGAGTTGGCCCATTATGTGGAGAATAATCCATTCCATCCAAGCAGGACCAGGAACGTGGATTCTGTTGCTCTCAGTATTTTACCTTTTCTTTTTCAATACCCGCCTTGCTCATGAGCATAAATGAATGAGAAAATAAAGCTGTTTAGTTTTGCCAGGGGGAATATAGGTACTGCCACATATATAGTCACTGTCACCCAAGGGATCAAGATCAAACACCAACACATCATTTCAGCTTCTACAGTTCCCTTCTTTAACTCAGCTCTTGCAATTCTATCCAGTGAAAACATATAGTCCAACACCTTTTGGATTGAACAGAACCTTCATTTAGAAACTGCTTACATAACCTATGATCAAACTTTTGCTGTACAAGGTTTTTTCCTCCTGTACACTTAAGTGTTGATTGAAATTACATTTATTATGAGGAAAAGACATGCATTCAAAGTCTTATTTTAGTCTTTACGGGACGGAAATATTACCCTGCCAATTCTAGCCTTACATTAGCGGCATGTGGAAAAATCAATTGTGTTGAATACCGTGAGTACATCTATTCCATGTCAGGAATATTAAAGGAGATGCATCCATTTGTGCAGCAGATGGAACTTTTTGGATGCGCTTTCATTGGCTCAGTCACATTACAGTTCAATCAAAGTGCTACTGCATAAGCCAGCAGAGATCAATACTTCAGTTCTTCAGTGTTCAGCGTTAGTGTTTTTAAACTCCTATTGCAAGAATGTATTGGATTATTAAATATATTTAATATAAATTATAATATTGGATCATGCCAAATTTGAATTACAATTATTGTGTATTATTAGTAGTTTATATTCAAATGAATCACGATTATCATTCCTATTATCTATTATCTCCTCTCAACACTGTATTCGCCCTGCACTTCCAAGAGGATGGTTAATGAGGGGCCCATGCGAGTGTGTAGATTTATCTTACCGGTCATGACTATTTCATGACTCTCTCTGGTAGTTTGAATTTTAATAGCTGTCCCTATTGTGTCCTGAGCTTATCTGAGCCTCTGGGCGAAACCAGAGACTGACACCCAGATGGGAGACAGCAGATAGAGAGCAGTCACTCTCCCTTTCAGCCTCTTGGCCCTGAACGCTCTCCCTTTTCACTGCCACGGGGAAAGGGCTGCTGAGCTGTGTGTGTGACTGTGTGTCCACTGTGTGTGTGTGTGTGTGTGTGTGTGTGTGTGTGTGTGTGTGCGGTTTGTATCTGTGTGTGGGCATGAGAGGATAATACTACAGCTTCAAATTTGCAATGTTGATCAGAGCCAAAATGACTTGCAGGGTTATTTGAGATAGCATTATTCAAATCTTAGTAGGTTTTCCTTAAAAGCCATTACCGTCAACCATGTGGAATTATTTTTAGATTTAGTAAATGAGAATATAGAGTAATGTTTAGCCTGCTCTTATGGAAGCTCTCAACATTGTTGTGCAGTTAAAAATGCAACAGTTCCTATATAAATATGCTTACTGCAGACTTACACATCAAAGGAATAGGGACCAGTTGTGTTTCCTTAATATATGCAGGAAAGTGCTGAGAAAGTGAGAACGTAAAAAAAGGAGAAGACGGCTGTTTAAAAGGCTACTGGATAGCAACAGCTCTTATTCTTTCATCACAGGGTCTACAAGTTTAATAATTGTAAGATTTCATAACAAATGTCATCAACAGATACATTAAGCCTTAAGCCTATAAAGAATGAAATGTAGGTGTTGCAACGGCACACACACAGAAATAAATACAAATACATAGAGAGAAGTAAAACAATTTGGAATTGACTGATATTTTGTTTACTCGACAATTATCTGAACATAGATTGATAAAAGATACCAGTGATCATTACCGGGTTGATGCAATAATGATTGATTGAATAAATGGTTGATCTCTCTTGAATTACAGGATGAAGGACACTGACCCTGTTACTCTTTGTCCAGTTATCATCAAGCAGTTGTGTAAACACGCTGGCATACTCTTACTATCGCTTTCTCTGACACACACACACACACACACACACACACACACACACACACACACACACACAGATCTATAATTACAATGTTGCTCAGATGGTGCAACCGATACAATGTAGCACTTATACAATCAGTAAGAGACTCATATTTGTTATATGGTTTTTTTCACATTGATCACTTGCAGTATGTTGAATCGGCACATTTGAGCTGTAAGTGTTTTCAGCCTTACTTTACTCCTCTTTGTCACACACATTAGATTTATTTACACATTAACTGTACTCAGCTTAAGAAGAAATCGGGAGGGCTTTGTTTGATGCAATGAACCTCACCCACAATGCAAACATGCAAGCATTTTATATTGTGCAGCCCTTATGCAGATTTCGTTTTTTTTAGATAAACGCACCAGGTATGACACAAAACCATTGATGCCTAATGTGACCTGAATCTCACATGCACAGCATTTTAACGCAGCATTATCTTTTTTAGGATTAGGACCATATGCACTGAAGCCTTCATCCTACATTTGTGACTGTCAGCTAAAAAATGTATCTAAGAAGTGTAAATGAATCCTTTGGGTATTTACATTCTGTGATGAAAGCAGCATACACCAACCACATCTAAGGTTTCTTTTTGTTTCTTTGTCTTGCGTAACATTACATAATCAGCCTTTTTTCACAACATTATAAAATAAAAGTGCAAGAATTATCGTCATAGAAACTAAAAAGCATGTGTACTTGGTTCAGAAGGAAATAGCTTGTACAAATGAATGTGGGGTGCATTATTTAGTCTTTTATGCAACAGCTGTGCAAGACTCCCCCGCATCATCTATGGACATATATACTGTAAGGTAGGAATAATAAGTAATAATCAGTTTGTGTGTGTGTGTGTGTGTGTGTGTGTGTGGTGTGTGTGTGTGTGTGTGTGGTGTGTGTGTGTGTGTGTGTGTGTGTGTGTGTGTGTGTGTGTGTGTGTGTGTGTGTGTGTGTGTGTGTGTGTGTGTGTGTGTGTGTGTGTGTGTGTGTGTGTGTGTGTGTGTGTGTGTGTGTGTGTGTGTGTGTGTGTGTGTGTGTGTGTGTGTGTGTGTGTGTGTGTGTGTGTGTGTGTGTGTGTGTGTGTGTGTGTGTGAAAAAGAGAGCTGTGAGCTGTGTTCTCTCACTCCACTCTGCCATTTCTCGCATGAGTCAGACTCATAGAGCACAGTGCGTGACAGCAAAAATCACCCACTTGTACAGCTGCCTCCACAGACTCACATAAATACACACGCGCACACACACACACACACACACACACACACACAGCTGCATTCTTTTTTTTCGCCAATGCAACATACATTTCATTTTGGTTGTCGGCAGACTGTTTGAAAACTGTGTTGGCCTTTAAAAGGAAAACACACAAAAAACAAAATAAATGTTCAGTGGTTTCTTTGTCTTCATAAAGAAAGACCTATAACACTGTTTTGCATGTATGTATTAAGTATTCAGCTGAAATCTAGCATGATAATCTTTGAAGATGAATGCCCCATTCAAAGGTTTGGCTACCAGCTCCTTTAAAGCTCACTAATTAAAAGCACAATAAGTGTCCTTGTCAATCATCGAGAAGTGTGTGATGGTGTCCTTATCTCTTCTTTTCTGTTTTTGAGCTGTTGATGTGGCACCGTTACCATGTTGAGCCCAAAGAAAGGGGGAACTCTGATTGTTGTGTATACAAATTGCAACAGACAAATCAAACTCATTGGGCGCTTTCACACCAAGTACTTTTCCCAGGAATAGTTCCCGGAACTTTTCCCCAGAACTTTTATTTCCTGGAACTATCTAGTAAATCTCGTTCACACCGGAATAAGTCCCAGAGGGAGTCGCTGATGTCACCTCTTCTTCTTCTTCTGCTTTGTGAATGGCGGCTTCACAAACATTTTCCCGAGTTTTACGGGGCGTGGTTTGCAATTCGCCCAGCCAATCAGAAATTGGAACCTTTTTCTCCCCAGGAAAGTCCCTGCTCTCTAGCAGGGATTAAATAGGGGTGAAAAGGTTTGCAACAAACAGTTCTAGTTCAAGATCTTTTTGGTGTGAACGCAAAATCCCAGGAACTATCGGAACAGATATCAGAGAGGTATCAGTCTTTTCTTTTAAGTTTAATCAGCATAAAAATAAGCACATTTCCCAAAATGTCAAACTATTCATATAAGTTAGTTTCCAGTAAAGCAGCCACCATAACCAGAGCTCCTATGAGTTTTGCCTGAGTAAAATGTGGAAATCTGCGGATATTATCTTGTAGCACAGTTCATCTACAATATGTTACTGGGCTGCAAAAACCCACCATAATAGGTTGTAGTATGGTGTCACACGCATATGAACCTACACACATAGAGTACACTATAAGGGAAAGACATGGTGTCAGAAATTACTCAGTGTCACTTTCCAGTCCATTACCTTTCAGATGGGGCTCTCTGTAGGGGAATGAACAATAGATCTATTTGTTTTCGTGTGACCCTGCATCTCCACATGAAAAGAGAAAATGTATTTTCTCATCTGTTTACATACAGTGCAGTATTATCTGCTCGCCTGTTTTGCTTCACTGAAGACATGTCAAATCAACTCGTCCTCTCACAGAGATCCTGCCTCCTGACATGCCCTCGTGCTCTCTCAATCCTCATGGTTGTGAAGTGTCAGAGAATCAGAGCGTGCAAAACCACATAGTGATCTGAGCAAAGAGACTGATCATTTGATAAATAAAGAAAACACCAAATAAGAAAGTGCTAAAACAAAACTTAAAGAAACCCTCCCTGAACACAAGACGCCTCTTGACTGCTGTTTCAAACTCTGCACTCACATCAGTCCCCTGATGTTTCCCCCCCCAAGACATCAAGCCCAATTGCATTTAAGTGTAAAAAAGGACTTGGTTTCTCTAATTAGGTCTTCATGCAGCATTGGGTGGAACTGCTGTGCTGCTGGGTGTGGCCCCCTTCTGAGGAATCGGTTGTTCAAATGTCATATTTCCGACTATTGTCTTAAATTGAAGATTAGATGAAATGCGTCTTCATCCTATTCTCTGATCCACTGGATTTTCTTTAGACCTCGATTACCTTGGAAACTGAATTTAAAGCAAAGGTTTATGTGGCATTGTCATTACAAGACATTTAACTCTGGTTTCAGTTTGTTCCTACTCCTCTTACATAGAATGCTATGCACAGCTTGTCCACCTTAAAGGTCTTTCCAACTTAAGTGAAGTTGTTGCAGCTAACCACATCACTTTAGTACAGTAGGTGGCAAGTCAATGGACCTTGGCTCACCAACATCTAGCCTAACATTTGCTCGCACTGTGCTGCTACGCTAACAGATAGATCGCTAGTTCTCTATCTCATCCATACACTCGCTATCACCCTGCACACAAGTCTTTCCTAATGACTTTATATATAGATGGAAGACATCACAACTCAAAGGGAAAAAGTAAACCAAAACATTGTGATGGCCCCCTGGTGGCCAACTGCAGTATTGGTCCGAAACCTTCCCCCTCCATGTTAGCGGATAGCACATGGCCCAAACTAAAGGGTCACTGTACACTACAAATGTCTTTCCAAAATATGGTTTAATTCCTTTTCCATTGTTCTTATCATGCTGATATATTTTCAAATGTTGTTCTTTCTTTGATACATTCGGAGGGACGTCATGATTGACAACTTTGATTGACAGCTGCTTTGATTGTACAGGAGAGTTGATTGTATTTTCCTTTCTATGTCATTTACTTACACATAACATTAAATAAGTACATTCATTTCTTAATGTGATCCTTAAGAAGATATTTTGTACGTAATTCTGCCTTTGTACGCACAGTAACAATCCTCTCTTTATGGCATAAAATGGTGTCATAATTATGGAGGTCATTCTCAAGGACACTGTGACACATTTCTCCATCACTCCATCTTCTAATAAGAGCATGATAATTATCTACCTTTTAGCTGCTGATGGGTTATTATTCATAGTTACTCTACATCCAGCCCACTCTTTTTCTCTCACTCTCTTGTGCTCTGAGTCACACTTCAACCACTCTCTGTCTCCCCTCTTCATTCCCCCTCTGTTACACGTTGAAGCTATTGATTTGCTGCAGAAAAAGGCATCAATATTTTGCGTCGTTATGATGATGATGATCATCATCATCCTCGGAGAACCCTGTTCCCATGGTGACTTGTTTTGGACAATGTGGCACACAGTTTTATGAGGGGGGGGGGGAACAAAGTTCAGACAGACAAGCAGGGAGATGTTGAACCAAACCGTGCTCGGAGGGGGGGGGGGGGGGGCAGATACTGCTGGGTCCAAGTCAGGCATATAAGAGCGTTGTCCAATCCATTATATACATTTTTTTTATTTTATATTATTTGTTTGCCGCTCCACTGTAACAAGCTTATCTGGAAAGGACATTTACAGTCATCTCACCATTTAATTCTTGTCTTTGTTGAAACATGCAGTACATCCCTCTGAACAGACACACACATGCACATGCATGCTCTTGAACACAGAACACACACTTACTTACATATTCACACATTCTCTGAGGTTCAGAGTTGCGGGTATTTCCACTCAACGAGTGGGTTGCATAGTGTTTCCATGGAGATCTATTTTTAACCGCACAAAAAAAAGGACCAACTGTTAAAATATGCCATCATGCTCCCTGACTGAAAAAAATCCCATTTCCTCTCCTGCAGAAAGAATAGCGTAAAGTTTGAGTTTTTCCCAGTCTATGAAACAGGATGCTAGGTAGGTGTCATTTGTCAAAGCAGAACCCTGCTGTGTTTAGAAGATCAGTGCATTAGCAGACATGCATTATAGAGGAAGCACAGTGAAGAAGAGGAGGAGAGAAATTCTAGATTGTATGGTCATTGAATTTAAATACAATCTGTAAACCCATATAATGTTTCTGAAGTCTTTTAGTGCAACTTATAATTCTGATTGAGAGTGTTATAAATGTGATTCTGTTTTTCCACTTTAGACCTTTCACATCCTACTCTCAAATAAGCAGGAGAGGAAAAGAGGCATTCATCGATTAAGAAAAGAGTCCTAAGTCTAATCATTGTATTTTTAATGACATAGTATCTTATCATGATTACATTAGTGTTGTGCCTATGCCAGAGTCTATGGTCAGGTTTCTAAATTGATCTTAGAGTAGAGAGGCTCATTCCAGAGTCACAGAAGTAAAGGCAGCTCTGCAGCCAGAGAAGCCCATATTGATTCATTATGCTGCAGTCATGTCCTTTTCATGATTAATACCATCATTATATTTCTGTAGCTATGTAGCGATGTAATGCTCACAGTCAATTATGACCAAATGGGTTTTATTATTAAGAATGCCTGCCTAATTAGCTATTCAGTGTGAAGTGACTGAAACTGAGTGACTTGGTAGAATGCAACCAAATCCAGAAGCAAGATTCAAACTATCATGCATTTCTGGTACAATAAATGGCTTTATTTAATCTGCTGAGTCACCAGCATGCCCACTATTTATTTTAAGTCAATAAGCTGACAATCTTAAAAAGACTTCAAACTAATGACGATGGGGCATCATCTCTTATTTTAGTTTATATACTCTAGGTCGACTTTCCAAAAACTATTCAAAAATAACTTCATATAGAAAATGACCCGCTAAACAGCACCAAGAGTGCATTGTTTCTTATTCCCCTTTATTCCTTATGTACATCTCGTATAAAGTGTGTTCGGGCTCCATTACTTGCTGATGGACTGTAGCACACAGACTCCTTAGCAATCACCCTTCGTCCTGTGTGAGGTTGTTGTGACTCATCTGTGTATCACCACTGCTCCTCTGCCCTCTCACTGCCTCCTCAAAATCCCCTGCCAGAGCAGTTAGGTGGGCTGACAGTATTTAGCTTACAATATTTCATAATCTGGCAAATGAATCTTAAGCAGCGTTGCAATCAGCTATCCAGGAAGGAATGATAATATAGCAGAGGATTTTGCAGGAAGCAATGAGTGTTTAATGATTAAGGAGATTGATTACTGCATAGCTTACATCTCAAGGGCGTTTAAGGAGTTGAAGCATTTAACAAGGCTAGATGTCATGCTGAACTGATGCACCACCAACCCTCAGAGGAGCCTATCACATGGCAGACACAGTGAAGAGCATGCAGTATGTTGTATTTTAATGTAAAATGATTGCTGCCCTTGTGAAGAATGGTGCATTTACATTTTATAACTACATAGAAATACAGAGTAGAATATTTTTATTTTATTATGTGCATTAGGTATTGGTAGAAATATGAGGGAAAGTTCAATTTGATGTGCACATGACCTATATAAAAAGAAAAAGCGGGGTCTACAATATGGATATGTATAAAAGATGTGTTCTCTGTGGTAGAGATTGCATTTAACTGTGTGTGCGTGAATCTAACCAACTGGAACTGGTTAAAGCCCGATTATATGAGCTCTCGTTTTACCGTGTAATAGTGCAAGCAACTGCCGACATGCTTATCCAGCCTTATTACACACACACACACACTCAAAGCACGTGCAGGCAGTCACGACTCACCGAGCCGTACACACACATGCATGGACACACAGACATGCTTGTATGTGATGTGAGGCAGGGTGCTGTGGAGATCAATGGGATAGCATGCTAGGTCCTCTTGCAGAGACAATTAAAAGAGAATGGATAATGAGGCTATTTATAGACTGATCTATTTGTAACCAGGGCATTCTCCTACTTAGGAGCTGGGAATTGTTCGCTTTTCTGCATGCCCTCCTTCTCTCCTGCTCCCTCTCAGTTGCTCCAGCTCCCTTATTCAAGCAAGGGAATGTAAACTCTTTACTCTCCTGCTTTTCACACGACCACTCTGTCATTCCCTTTTTTGCTCTTTCTCCGACATGGGATGCATATTGAACATCAGTTATTCTCTGCATGTTAATAAATGGGCTCACAGCGCATTTGCATTCACATGTGAAACAGTGTCATGCAGCAGTGATGTTATCAGGTGCGATCCAGGGCCACTCCTGGGAGACCCGGTGACGCACCATGCATGACATAATGCTGGGGTAATGTCTGTGGTTGTGAGAGAGAGCGACACAGACACTGTGGATACACACACTGTGAACACGCACACTGTGAACACGCACACTGTGTGCGCTCAGCTACCAGATAATGGTACTGCACTAAAAGAGCAGCCAGAGAATATGTGAATATTCAGAACACACTTGTGCATTGTTGTTAGCAGGCTGCAAATATATTTTTTAAGGTTTGATTTAGTTAAAAGTTCAGAGGAGTTTCTGTATAAATATCATTATTGTACAAATATTCGGCCGCCGATCGATATCGGCCGATATTCACTCTCTGCCGATCGATCGGTGCTCTCTATAAAGGCCGATCGTGAGAGCCGATCGCATGACGTAAAATACATGACACACAGAGTTTTCTCTGTGCGTGGCAAAACAAGCTCGCCAAAATGGCTTCACCAGTCTGGCAGTATTTTAAGGTGTCCGAAAATGACAATGAAATAGCGGTGTGCAACGTGTGTGAAGCAGAAATCCTGCAGCTCCGCCCGCTGTGACGGACCGGTGAGCAGAGCAAAACACTCACTAAGAGTGTATCGGCCGATACCGATCGCCGATCCGATCGAGTGGGTGGGGCCTATGGGGATCTTCCATTTCGAGTGATGTTTAAAACTCAGTTAATGGGTCTCAGTTAATGGGGCTCATTCACTGGCGCTTCCACAAACAACCAACATAATTATTACATTCAAATGAAGTACATTATTCAAGTTTACATTAACTTTGGATAATAACACGGGAGAAATTAGCGTACCGCTCTCTTTTCCTCTCTCTCTCTCTCCTCTCTCCCTCTCCTGACAGCCTGTCAGTATCTCATGCAGCTCACTGATCCAGTAATGAGTGACCCGACAGTGAAGAATAAACATATTTATAACTAGTTTAGCTTGTTCCAGAGGTAGATAAAATAGCTAAGTGTGTTAGGTCTAACTCTTGTGTGTTTTGCTCCGCTCACCGGTCCGTCACAGTGGGCGGAGCTGCAGGATTTCTGCTTCACACACGTTGCATACCGCTATTTTATTGTCATTTTTGGACACCTTAAAATAATGCCAGACTGGTGAAGCCATTTTGGCGAGCTTGTTTTGCCGCGCTCAGAGAAAAGTGTCATGTATTTTACGTCATGCTATCGGCTCTCGCGATCGTCATTTTTAGAGAGCACCGATCGATCGGCAGAGAGTGAGTATTGGCCGATATCAATCGGCGGCCGATCGATCGGAGCATCCCTATCAATCAAAAACTAAATCGGTAATAATCAATACTATTTTGCAGCTTTGAAAATGTGATTGAATATATGAAAATGTGTCAATATGAAGAACAGAAGTAGAGTAGTCCATATTTAACATAATATTTGTAATATTCACAGAACATATTCTTCTATCATTCCTATTCATCCACATTGAAAGCTTACATAATGCATCATTAAAACAAGTCAAATCAAAGATAATTACTTGCAAGCTTCTCAATTCATTCGTGTTAATACTATTTGGATAACAAAGTTGAACGGTTGCTCTTGCCAAAGCATTCCCTCTGATGTAACAGACCCTTTCGCCATATTATTTGAGCTACTGCACGAGCATTATTTTCTTGACAGCATTCTAAAAGTAAAATGTCCCTCGGGCAATGAAGGTTTTTCAGATAAAAGAGCCAAAGATATTTATGTGCAATAGTTCATGGAGTATGAGGAGGTGGATGAGGTCAAGGCCCTGATCTGCTGAGCAGAATGATATAAGGAACGCAGAGTCGAGGCCCATCATGTTGGAAACTGGTAATTAGAGATGGTGTGTGTGCCCGGAGAGCAAAAATGATAAAAGAAAGGCAGAGAGAAAAAAAGATCCAAAAAGACGGCAATTATATCTGCAGTTTTTAGCTTTGCAGTTAAACTAATATTTATTTGCGTTTGGATAAAAATGGCTGTTATATATATTGTTTTATTTCTAATGTAGAATAAATGCAGATTGCTGTAGTGTTAACCCTTAATATGTACAACATTAAACTCGTCTGTTAGAACATCCGACACATAATTGATCAACACAATTGATCTAACTCCTTCTCCCTCTCTCTGTCTCAGGTCTCGCAGGTGACCAAACTGACCTGGACAAGAGGAAAGAAATCTATGGTAAAAACGTGATACCTCCAAAGAAGCCAAAAACCTTCCTGCAGCTGGTATGGGAGGCCCTGCAGGACGTCACCCTCATCATCCTGGAGATCGCTGCCCTGATCTCCCTGGGACTCTCCTTCTACCACCCCCCCGGAGACAGCAGCGGAGAATGTGAGTTTAGTGACTTTAAAGGTCCCCTATTATACTGTTTTTCATCAATATATTATAGGTCTCAGATATATACAAAACATGTCTCCGAAGTGTTTGGCACGAAATACCAAACAGATCATGCATTGTAGCATCCCATAATCCCCTCTGTTTCAGCCCTGTTTCAAAAGTGCTGATTCTCTGTCTGTTACTTTAGATGAAAATAAGGAGCCACTCCCCACGGCCCTCAGAGATATTTGGTTGAAAAGAACACAATGTTGCTCTAGGAGGAGATTCAGGTGATAAGGTGGGGGGGGGTTACCTTAGTTGGTTATTGGCTAATAGTTACACAAGCCAAAAAATCGTTATGACATCATAAAGTGGCCAAAATCTGATCAGCTCATTTTCAGACAGGTTTTTATATAAATGGATCAGGACAAAAAGAGAGAGAATCTTTTTTCCTGAAACTTTCAGAATCTCTTTACACAGAGGGGACACATGTTTATGTATAAAAGACGTGACATAGTGGATTTTGCATAATAGGTGACCTTTAAATTCTGTCTTGTCATTTGTTTGGAGGTCTTTAGATTAGCACAAACACACACACTTCTACAGGCACTCACTTTCCCACACACTTTTAAATTGCTGAGGCAGGTCGTACTTTTTGACCTGCCTCATGAGATCAAGCTTGCTCGTGAGTGTGCGTGCACAATATGAACGTGTTAAATGTGTGCACGAGAGGTACCGGAAAGGTTAATGAAGCATTGAGTAGAGAAATAACCTTGAGCTCCCAGAGCTCATACATCAGCACTGTGAGCAGTGAAACAGGAAATGAAGACAGAGACCATAACGAGGTGCTGAGTCAGCAACATCACTCATTGCGCAAAGCATTATCACAGTAATGGCATTCAGTTAGCCTGCCAAAGGGACCAGTCATCATTTTAAGGGTTTTAAAGTGTTATGAAGGTGGAAATACCAGAGAAAGAAGAAAAGGTAACAACTGTCTCACTTGCATGGGTAGTTAATCAAATCATTGTTTAGTTAATAACATGTTTTAGTTGGTTGGTTAGGATTAAGTCAGGGTTAATGAGAGAGAAAATTATTTATTCAGTCAGCCAAAAACTCCAGTCATAAAATGATTGGTAATTTGATCGCACCTTTCTGTTCATTTGATTATTTTCTTTGCATATTTTGAGCAGCATTGCTTTATGAGTGAGCTCTCCAAATAAAGGAGAGCCTGGCCTGAGGAATCATTATGCTAATAGCTGCTAATAGCTGCGTCCATCTGGAGGAACGTAATCAAGCTTCTCTTTAACTTGAGGCAAAAAAGGTGCCGATATACAAGTCTCATTTTCGTCTGATATGAATTTATGAATCTGATCAGCACATAAACCCCTGCTGATATGAATAGACGTGAATTCAGATAGAAATATATGCTTTCCACTTCAAAAACACGTCATTCAGATAATCAACGAATGGCTGTGTGCCAGTGTATAGCAGAGCAGCGATGGACAGTACATATGAGAGAAAAACCTAAATTATAATCTTAGTGTTAAAGATAATGACTATACTGTAGATATAAAACATAGATAATAAAGAAAACATTGTTCTGTCTTGCTGTGGACAGATTTACTGCGATAGCATTGCAATCATGCAAGATGAAGTCATGAAACTACATGGTTTGAACCGTCCTGATATATGTGAAAAGAAAATATCCCACGCGACACTCATTAATGCTTTAAGGATTTGTTTATTTATAGGTCAAAACAAGCTCAACAGTCCAAAAATGGAAGGTGGTGGGAAGACTTAATTCTCATTTACATATGAAACAGCCCGGCTGCAGTTGAATGAGGAGGCTCTTAATTGCGTCTGTATCAAAGAAACAACGTGAATCTAAACAATTGTGTGTCTTTCCACGAGACATACACGAAAACAGTTTGTGCACACATGTACGTGTTTATATACTACTAATTGTTCATAAAAAAGCTTTTTTAACAATCTTTTTTTTCTTCACAAGATATTAAAATGACTTCACTTATCACATCAATGCCATCCTTACGTTGCATAATCTTTATGGAGAAAGTTAACTAATCAGTAGCTATTTTTTTCTGACAACACTGTACAAACTAGAAAAAGAAAAAATGCAATTAAATACATTCAATGAACAATACTTAGTCATTTACATAGATAACAATATAATTATTATATGTGCATATGTGTGCAGTGCTACTGGCGGTCTAACATGTGTCGGCGTGTGCAGTAAATCCACTAAATGAACATATTGATTGGAATCCTTTTGTAGTGCAACAGAAAGCCCAAATTACTTCTTTGAGTCTAGTTCTTGCTTGATTCAGATCCTTCATTATTTAATGCCTAAAATATTGGGGCTTTCTGTTCTTTTGTGAGCCGCAATTTATGTACAGTCCAAAGCAAATCACCCCACTGAGGGCCTTTGAAGTCAGCTAGTCAGGAGTGTAGCCACTATAGCTCCCAGAGTATTACAGGAAGCAGCACGGGGGCGACTGGGAATAAGCCTTGTTTCATTCCCAAATACCCAAGTGCACAGCCAGTAGACTGCAGGGCATTAATAGGAAGTGGAGCAGACAAATGGCCAGTCTAGGAGAAGTGAATTCTCTAAAGATTTTATATTATTTTGTTTCTGAAATTGTCTTTTTATATGACAAACATTGTACACAGGCAAATAATTCGCACTCACTCTCTCCAGTGTGATTTTCGATTACACCGGTTGTGTGTCTTTCTTTATAAAGTGTTCATACTATACACATAAAGGAGCTTACAGTACATACCTTAGTATGAAATCATGATCTGATATCCAGCTTGTAAGTCAGTGTCATCAGAACACATTCCAAAAAGACACAGAAAATAGTATAACACCTTTATAACTTTTGCCCTTTTCTTTGTTTCCATCCTACCCTTGTGCAGTCTGTGGCGCGGGTGCAGCTGGGGTGGAGGACGAGGGCGAGGCGGACGCCGGCTGGATCGAGGGCGCCGCCATCCTGTTGTCTGTGGTGTGTGTGGTGCTGGTGACAGCTTTCAACGACTGGTCGAAAGAGAAGCAGTTCCGTGGGTTGCAGAACCGCATCGAGCAGGAGCAGAAGTTCCAGGTGGTCCGCGGCAGCCAGGTCATACAGCTGCCCGTGTCAGACATAGTGGTGGGGGACATCGCTCAGATCAAATACGGTAGGTGTGAGGATATTCAAGGTCTAAAAAGGTCTGGAATTTTAGGAGGGGAGGTATTACATGTTATCTGGTGCAGAATGAATGAGTGTGCAGGGGGGGACATTGGTTTCCATTGGTCTACTGCTATACAATTCTTTTTTTGTTAATGCGAAGGCAGTCATGTTGGGTAATGTGCAGAATACTTCCCGTTATTCAAATGCAATAAAACTCGGTAACGGTTTATACTGTTGTCTAGTTCATCGATTTTTTTGTATTGGTATTATTTTTTCTTAAAAGTCATTAAATGTGTACTTAGAAAATGTGCAGATACCCTGGTGTGTGTTATATCAAGAAGCTAATGAACTTTGAAAGTTGTGTAAGCTCACATGCCAATATCTTCTTGATGCAAGTTCATAGATCTTTAAACGGGATTAATAAAAGGTTGGTACATTTCAGAATACCAAACATGAGCTGCAAGAGGCTTCTGTGGTCACAAACCTCCCTCCCCCAAAGCAAATACTATCAAACGGCTGCGGCTGTTTTGATTCTGCTGCAAAGTGCGGCAGATTTCTACTGTGGCTTTAATTGAAACACTGATTAAAGTGAACTAAAATGGACCAAAGTTTTCAGTACATTTTGATAACTTTGGTGTGCCTGGACGTGCCCACCGACTTTATCCATTGGCTAGTCTATTGTTCTGTGCAAAGTCAATTTTGTGGTTCAGCGGCTGAAAATACTTCCACCTCATTTCCAGAGGGGGATTACAATTATAAAGTCCACTTTAACAATTAAATAGATGAATGCAACAGTGTTTAAATGTTGAGGAATTAATTAGCTGCAGACAGACCAACTCCAATGTGTTTTTTGAGTTTTTCTTAACTTAGTTTAGTGTGTAAGGCAGTATCCATAAATGACAGAAAATCTAGCAACTCTGCTGTTTCCATTATTACAGGTGATCTGCTTCCTGCTGATGGCGTGTTGATCCAGGGCAATGACCTGAAGATTGATGAGTCATCACTGACCGGAGAGTCCGACCACGTCAAGAAGAACGCAGACAAAGACCCCATGCTGCTGTCTGGTATGTTGTCACTGCTCTCAGTAGAGATGGATGAGTCGGTACTGCACGCCAAGGCCATGTCTGCTGCATGTAATGTGGGACGTCTGAAGGACAAAGGGACAGGAGGGGACTCAACCCACACCGTTTTTTAATCTTTAATGTTATTGTATTCAAAACATAGAAAGCAGTTTGGAATTATTGAATCCTTCAAAAAAAACGTTCAATGACAATTTGAGAATATTTCACCATGCGCATAACATCAGAATATACAGTGGGGTAGATTTTGTACACCTACTAGCCAAATGTCACTGTATTTTATTTTCATCTACTGCATTAAATAACTGACATAATTAGAAATACTAAATGGCATCATAATAATCAGGACTTTTTACAATGACTACATGCAACTGTGTAATGTTGGCATATAACAAGAAGGCTTCACACATGTTTCTAGTTTATTGAAGGAGTAGACTTCCAAGAACTTATTTCAGAATAAAGTATTTTAAAACTAAATGAATTATAAGTCACAGTCATGGCATTAACTCGGACGAAAGACAATAGGTTCTTAATTATAAAGACAACAGAAGACACTGGTGACGCCCTGGAGGCTTTCTTTCATCTATTTTCCCTTCGCTGCAGCAGGGACACCAGAATCTGCAGCTGTTGAATTTCTGAAGAATCTCACTGATAACAGAAACATGCGTTAATCTGATCTCACATCTTAGAACTTTTCCTGTGGATAATTAGCTGTGTGCCTTTTGCTGCCTCCTTTAATTGGCCTCATATTCACCCACATGGACTTTCTCTCCCAAAGGTTAATAATGTTCTCCGTGTGTATACTTGTGTATACTACACAAGCACAGAAGTCTACTACACGGTTTCCCATTGGGGCTCTTCTTAAAACTGTTTTTGGCTCTCTACTCCAGCACATTTGGATTTACAATAAGACTTTGTGTAAGAATAGAGAATAATTCGCTGTATGAATGAGAATTAAGAATAAAATGCTGTCCTTTGGTTTTGACGATTTAATGTTTGATATAGTGACGCTGATATAGAATTAAATGTTGTAGATCAACCATGTGAGTCACACTAATGTGTTTTAAATTGTATGTAGCATACCAACCAATAACAACTTTTATACTGTTCAAAAATAATGAATAGAATAATTGGTCAAATAAGGAAATTAACAATTATTATATTTAGTGTAGTTACATTTGACTTCATTCTATTTAAAAGGAGTGTCAATAGTTTGTTTTTTTGCGATTGACTAACCAAATCATTCATTCAATTTATTCATCTAAAGTTTAGCATCTTTACCGTAGTGCTAACAAATGCATCCATTCATTCAGGGTTATAAAAGAATTGCGTAAGTTAACACAAACGCATTTAATCTGGTTGTAACATCCTACCATTACACCCTACTGCGCTTTCTTCCAGGCACCCATGTGATGGAGGGATCAGGGCGCATGGTGGTGACCGCTGTGGGGGTCAACTCTCAGACTGGAATCATCATGACCCTGCTGGGGGCCGGCCCAGAGGAGGAGGAGAAGAAACAAAAGAAAGGTCAGATCATTAAATAATCATTTTCTACAAATGCAAGATGTGTCTGCACTTGCTTCAGAAGTATTACGGTAATTTGTAAGTGTGGCTCAGATATGCACCCTTGAAAAACCTGTCCTTATGTCCTGAAAGTGTAAGAGTGTACGATCAATGCATAATATATATAAGGGTTATTAAGAATAAGCTCATATGTACACCTGTTGAACTGTTCTGAACTGTATAAGCCTGTTGTAGGTATTTGGGCAGCACCTGAATGGGTATAAGCACTGTATGATATTAGCATGTTGTGGTACACTTGTGAGCTGCAGGATCCAGGTTCTGTGGGTTCAGGTGCATTGTTGTACTCACTCTCTTATCCTTCTAAATTCACCTCAAAGGAGGGGCAGTGGAAGACGGACACCAGAATACAGGTAGAGTATCACCTTTCTCTGACCCCTGGGAGTGGTACTTTATCCTTTTGCTCTCTAACCCTTAATGATCCCCAATAAACCGCCGTTATTCTACACCCCTTTCCTGTAGCCGAGCACCCTTTCCCCTGTGTAATTCCCCTCTTACAAAGAGAAGCTGCATCCTCACAACACTGCATCTTCTCAAGTGTTGACAGATGACACATTTCACAATGCATAATCCTCTCCCCATATAACAGGCACTGCACTCATCAAACTAACTAGCTAGCATTCAACAGCAGTCCTGTTTCAAAGACCTATTGAATGCCACGAGTAAACAAAGGCTGTCAGACTCATCTCATTTCTGCATTGCAGAACAATGGCATGAGAGCGACAGCCTTGCAGGTGTACAGCACATGTACCAGCAGTAGAGTGGAGTGCACAGTAAAAGCTTTTGAAAGATGTAGTGTGCATGGATAGCTGACATTATGTTTTGAGGCATTTTGCTTTAGTGCTGTCTCAGAATTGGTGTATACGTAACAATAAAACATGTCTTATCCTGAAGATAATACTTGGATCTAAAAACATCACATGTTCTTCCTTTGACCTGTAGTTGCCTTTAGAGTAAATGCATTTTTTTCCTAAATGTTCATCAATCTGATATGATAGTCTAAGCTCATTGATCTAAATTCACTTTGAATTGGCCTTTAACACATCCTTGATTTAACTTTTACAGTTGTATTAAGACTCCCTAAATATGACTTAATATGTAGTAGTTATGATGCAGGTGGATTATGTGACAACATAATGCTCATGATTGCATCAGTAATTTGCACTGAAATCCATAAGTTGCTGTGTCATTTTAGAAAGCAAATGTTTTTTCAGTAAGCTTATCAATGAATAAGGGAGAATAAACATTCATGCTACTGTAAGTCATAGTTTTTTGTTAACAATTAACACAATGATACACAAAAAGTCACAGTAAAACAATGATCGACCTTCAATTGGATTTCATTTTTCCAGTCGTCATCGTTTATGTGACTGTTGTCAAAAGACATAAAAACATCTATGCAAGATCCATTTCAGGTTTAAAAAAAAAAAAATACTATAACTATAGGAGGGTCAAAATGTAGAAACTAACATTTAACACTACTAAAATGCATCAGTCCCTAACTGGTTGGGACATGTGTTATTACCTTGCAGATACGCTGGCCTTTTATTTTAATTTTTGACTTTGCAGGACAGTTTATTTACAGAGTGGCTATGCAACACTTTTCTGTTCACAATATGATTTTGTGATGCTAAAAGATACTACATGAATAACATGGTTTAAAGGAACTTTACATACAATTAACACAAACAACTACAACACCAGTATATCAATAATGGTAAAGCTATTGTATATAGACAGAATTATAAGATATTCAGTGTATTGAAACATCTTTTTTTCATATTTTTAAGCTCTGGTTTTACATGTTACTATATCTTTTTTCTATACATGTTATGTGAAATGTCATGTTTCATGTCCGTCTAATGTTACACTTTTTTGTTCTATTGGCATACCTTTTATGAAATTACATAACATACATATACTAACATAAATAATAGACACATTAAACATGTTTAAACTACGCTGATCACATCACCAGACGTTAGTATACACATACATAAGCTGAGACTCTTAAATGTGCTATAACCATGTTATTTCTGTTCATTGTCTTGTGTGTGCACATGCGCGTGTGTGTGTGTGTGTGGGCGCGTGTGTTTTGGTTCATTCTGTTCGGCCTTCATTGTTACTGGCTAGACTGCTCCCACCCCCCCATCCACCCCATCGCAACTATAGCCACGGATGGGGCTGCAGGCATTAATGCCCCTGGCAGTGCCAGCCTAATTAATGGTAGGTTGACAAAACCTCTGACCTCTTTCTGTTGTGACCTTTGACCCCTCCTACCTTCTCCATTCTGAAACTGCCTCCTATCACGGGTGGTCACCTTCTTCTCTACCTTTTGTTTCAGTTGTGTTGTATCCATGTTGTCAATGCACGTATTTTTGTAGTTGTAGAAAGTAGTTTTGTGTTTCTTTTTCTTCTCTTTATGCTATCTTTTGTCTTGTAGGCCATTTAGCGTATATTCATTAAACCTCTCTTGGAAGAATTTAGAATGACTTTTTTTTTTGTGGTCCATTCCTAATGAAAACTGAATCAAATGAAACACATAAGGTCTTTGTGATTCTAAGTAGTGAAATCTGGTTGAGCCTTTTTTATATTCATTCAGAGACATGCAGGTTGTAAATTGTAAATGAGAGCAAGTGTGTGAGTTTTTGAAAGCCTGGAAAATTCTTCCAAAGTGACCTTGTTTTTTGTATATATCAAACTTTAAAGAAGCAAGATAGGGGTGTTGTTAAGTACATTTTGTTACCATCAGACAGAGCCAGGTAATCTTTGCAGTGTTTCCTGTCCACATGCTAAGCTAACAAGCTCCTGGTGGAACTGCCATATTTATTGGACATTCAGATTTTTCTAATCTAACAAAAGTTTCCCGAAATTGTTGAATGACTCTTAAAATGGTGTTGTTGACCTTTTGTTAGAAGTTTAGTTTATACATTGTCATATGAATCCAGATTTCTGACAACATACAATAGGGCCATCTTCTGTATTTGGGTGTCCTTTGGGATCACTTGGTGCAAATCCTCTGTTCTCAGGTTAGCTTGACAAGATGCAAAAGCTTAACTATATGTATTGTTCCACTGGGTTATCTATCATCTTTGTCTCCTTGGAAAGATTCCACAAAATGTGTGTTCCCGAAGCAGGAGGGGGGTGATTAGCACTTTAATGGTGACCTTGTGCTGTCCTGGGCGGGAACGGAGCGATTTGTCATCTTAGCTATATCGTGATTCAAGGGAACTTGCTAGTGTGGAATCGCAGGTGAAACGAGCCATTTATACTTCACTAACATGCTGTGGATTCTGAAATATCTGGTGTTCAAACACTGCCGAAGTCATTTTCTCTTTCACACATTTGAGCAAAAAAAAGCATTTACAGACAGATGTTGTGAAACAAATGCAAATCTCTATAATTATAGCCTGGGTGGATAATGTGATCAAAAGTGCAGCATAAAATAAATGCTTACTTTATTATTTTGTCTTTTATTGTAAGCACTGTGTGTTAATTTTGTTTAAAGGCATAAGACAATAGTAATTATTCATGTTTCATTAGTTTGCAGTTTGATATATTCTGTGTGTAGTTATTGAATCTGAATTCTACTAGCAAGTTGATTCTGCATTTTGAAACAGTAGCGTGTGCTTCAAACGCATTTAAATGAAGTATACACTAAGTTTGCTCCTTGTGTAAGCAGAATCCAACAACAGCATAATAATTCAGCGTCTCTGAACTTAGATTTCGATTTTCCTCCCGTTGTTCTTATGTAACATGCCATGTGGGAGGCTTTTCCTTCTGGCTCGCTCTCTCTCTCTCTCTCCCTCTCGCTCGCTCGCTCTCTCTCTCCCTCTCTTTTCGTATTTCTCCTACCTCCTGTCTGCTTCACTCTTAAGCGTTCGATCTTGCATGAGCTCTCTGAACTTTCCTCTTATGCATGCTGTCTCTCGTGTGTGTGTGTGTGTGTGTGTGTGTGTGTGTGTGTGTGTGTGTGTGTGTGTGTGTGTGTGTGTGTGTGTGTGTGTGTGTGTGTGTGTGTGTGTGTGTGTGTGTGTGTGTGTGTGTGTGTGTGTGTGTGTGTGTGTGTGTGTGTGTGTGTGTGTGTGTGTGTGTGTGTGTGTGTGTGTGTGTGTGTGTGTGTGTGTCCTGTACACTCCCCCACTGTCAGTGTTCAGTGTAATGCTGTATCTACTGTGTTTCTTGAAATCTAATTTGACAGCCTAAGGATTTGACTCGTATTGGTGATAAGCTGTGTGTAATAATTACCTGTGCTCATAGTGTGATTATGTCCTTCAGGACAATATTTTAAAACGAAGAATCCTGCAGAAAGTGTACAGTTAATGTTCTGAATGATATTATGTCATACACAATATATTTTGATGTTAAACATGTTTTTCAGTAATGCCCATTAAGCATTTTTAGTAATATTCTAATGCAATCAAATCAAATCTTTTGAAATGTAATGTTCTCGACATAATACAAGAAAGAATTCTGCACACTATGGTTTTTCTCTGTGGCCCCTTTCCAAGAGATGTAGCTTCTGCTTGCATTACATCTCGTACAAATCAAAAGCCTTCTTATGTGACACGGAGACGTTTTATTAAAAGTCATTTCCCTGTCTCCTTGTTTGTGATTTTTGTTTTTTACTGTGTGTGCTGCCTCTGTTGTGATAATTTGTTGACATGTCTGCCTTGGTTATTTTTGTTGTTATTGTCTTGTATGTCTCCATCATAGGTAAAATGCAAGATGGCAATATGGAGAGCAACCAGATTAAAGGTAACCAGACCATATCTTTCACTCTCTCCTCCCCTGCCTTCTCTGTTCCTCTCTTCCTCATCTTTTCCTTTCTATGACATGTGGTGTAAGCTCTGGGTCAAATGCAGGTGAACAAATCCCACATTGCTTTGTTTATTCCCGCCTTTATTATTTCCTGCACTTTTAATACTTGATGTCTCAAGTTGTTTAGTCTTTCTCTGATTAATGTCAGTGTTTGACCCAGGTTTTACCTGCAGTCATGTTTGGTAAGAAAATCCCTCCCTTCACTCTGTCTGTCACTGGTGTGTTGTTTTGTTGTTGTTCTTGTTGTGTTGTTGACTTGTCTTGTTCTGTGCGAGAAAACAGAAAACTGTCCCTCAACTACTGTACCTTCCTCGCTCAGGGTTCCTTCTTCGAACCAAACCCTCTCTAAACTTTCCTCTCGAGTACTCGAGTATTATATCACACCCTGGTTTCCCTTTTCCAATGTTTCTTGAAATGTTCCCCACTTTCTGATGTAAATGTTCTGTCATTAAAGGGATCAATTATTTGTTTACGGTGTCCTCCGGGGCTTTAGCTGCAGCAATGTTTGCTTGTTTTAAATATTGTTTATCAATCAATTTAGTTTGTGAAAAATTATGCTCATCCCAATATCTTAGTGTTTCTTACAAGCTATAAAATATAGAACAAGAAGCACATTTACACATTCAAAACATGTGTTTGATTTTTAAACAAATAAATAAACTGTCCTGTCTGAATCAACCAATTGATTAATTACATACCACAGTAAAAAGACTGATATTGTTTCTGACATTTAAATATTCAAACTTGGAAATAATTGACAACCTTTCCACTAATAATGTATCTACAAGTCTATTTACTAAGTTGAAGCATTCATTTCATGTCTAAACGTGTTTCGTCTTTCAAAACAAAAGCGCGTAGAGATTTAATAAGCACAAATTGAGCAAGTCAAAGTGTCCCCAAAGGGAAGGGTAAATGATGACTTTCTACACCTTGGTATGATGTTTAAAGTGTACTTTAGGATTACAGTCGGATAAACACACTTACTGTCTTGTATCATTAGCCTGGAGAAAACTAAGCAAAACCAGAGAATTTATTTTGGGTGATCATCATTCCCTGCCTCACAGTGATTGAAACACTGGGCTGATCCTTGGTAAGAGATACATAAGGAAGCACTGAACTGTATGTGTGTGAGAGGGGGAGATAGATGAAGACAACAGAAAATAGGAAACCTTGTTTTTTGCCAAACAATAAACAGTTCTTTCAGTATATAGTAGGTAGAATATGATGTCATCTCAAAGTGTGAAGATGTGGACACTGGATTTGGACCTTTTGACTGGTGGAGGCAGTTTTATTGAATTGTCTTTATATTGATTATTCTGCTGACAGTTAACATTTTATACATTTTAGCTTATTGTGATTTCTTTGTGTGTAAAATGTGCTTCAGTATTTATAAGGTTTCTTTTTCCTCACGTTTTCCACATGATAAGCAGGCTTCAAATCTTTGAACATGGCCATGGATTACAACCACTGAATTATTCATGACTTACTGTAAATATGTGTATTTGATGAAAAATAGCATGAACGCTAAGAAACGCAGTGATTCCCTTTTCTACACCAAAAAAAAGACCTACATTTGCATGCTTTCTAGTTGTTATTCTTTATATAGAAACACGGTTCACAACCTTTTTGATTTAACCAAGAAGACACTGCAGGGACAAACACATTTCTTATTATGGTATGGTAAAGCTTAATATATCCCAATTATTTCTCATTGTGTCATGGGATGTCATATGGTATCTTCCTGGTGTTATATCTAAACTGTATCTCTGCTGTATAACCTGGGTTTGAAGCCTAGCCCCCTGGTTGCCCCATTCCCTCGGTCTTATCTACATCTCTAACGCTGCTTCTGTCTGTTTCTTTGTGGTGTTTACAGTCAAGAAGCAGGATGGAGCCGCTGCCATGGAGATGCAGCCTCTAAAGAGTGCTGAAGGTGGAGAGTCCGAGGAGAAAGAGAAGAAGAAGCATACCGGTTCGAAGAAAGAGAAGTCTGTGCTCCAAGGGAAGCTGACCAAACTGGCTGTCCAGATCGGCAAAGCAGGTACAAGTCCATCGCCTTGTCAGGCCGTTAAATCAGGGACAACAAGGCTCTGAGCCGTCATCCTGTCAGTCAAACAAGGTCGTGCACTGACTTCTTGTCTACCTAAAAGCAATCAAATGAGTTGAGAAGAATGCATTCCAATGAATTTTGGAAGTGTAGAAGAGTCTGTTCCCTTTTATTTTTCTAAATGACCTTCCCTCTAGGGACATGCTGAATCATTGTAATGGGAACATCTGAGATTGCATTATGCCTTTTCCCTTCTGCATTTTCTGCAATCCAGCAAGCATTTTTTCGTAACAGATGCTAATGTACTGTATGCCCACACTGTGGGTTTCCTCGCAGCAGCAACAAAGTAGGATTACTGTTTAACAAATAAGAGAAATTAATATCACATACCTAAATTGCAACATGAAAAAAATGCAGGGTTTTCTGTACCGGTCTTCGGTATTTTTCCTTCGAAAAATCTGTAATAGGTGATTAGCAAGTTAAACTGCCAAGGCTCTCTTCGAGAGGCTTATTTTGTTGTTGTTCTAAGTAAAAAGGGTTTATCATTTTCTGAGAAGCCCTTAAAGAAGTCCCTGTTACTACAGTGAGCTGTTATACAGACTGTTGGTGTAGGGGATGGATTGAGGAGGGGGTGTCAGAACAATGAACTACTGTTACTGGACTAGCACACAAGCAGCGGTTGGATCTTATGGCCTTCCACTCTCACAAGTGTGCCTATTTTTTTAATTATATATGAATGCAGCTTCACTGCTCTCAATAGACTCCTAATAATAAACCTTACCAAGCTGGCACATTGTCATGAGGAATGATGAAGAAATGTAGATAGAGGGATAAGTGGTTATGGTAGGGGTCCCTCCAATATTGTCCCTTGTTGATTAGACCAAAAGGGAGTATACACAGAGTAATAGCACCACCTAGCTAAAATGATTCCATTTTTATACAACAGTCCTGCATTACAATTTACTTGACTCTTTACCACTTTTTAAATAAAACTTGAGCTTATTTAGCCCCTAAATTAATATAGTGTTGACTAATCTAATTGACTAATTTCTTTGTTTAATGTAGTTAGCTATCCAAGTGTGCCAGCATGCACAAAACCGTGACTCTGATTTTGTCACTCATGGCATTATGGTGTGTCAGAAGTATGCTCTAAGTTTTAAACCCTCTTGGCCCGACTGGAACCTTTTAAGGGTTTTCCCCATGTTTCGTATAAGTAATCTGTTTTTCCTCCTTATACCAAAACATGTACGTTTCAGGAGGATTTAAGAATCTCCTCACTAATTACATAAAGTGACTTCACTCAGATTCTGTCCTTATCTGATAACCTTTTGTTTCCTTTTTTTCAGGTTTGCTCATGTCAGCCGTCACAGTCATCATCCTGGTCCTGTACTTTGCCATTGACAACTTTGTGCTGCAGAAGCTGCCTTGGTTGCCAGAGTGCACTCCCATTTATGTCCAGTTCTTTGTCAAGTTCTTCATCATCGGTGTGACTGTGTTGGTGGTGGCCGTGCCGGAGGGGCTGCCGCTGGCTGTCACCATCTCCCTGGCCTACTCTGTTAAGGTGGGCAAGAATTACACGTACACAGAGAAAAGACAAACAGTGCAAATGGTACTGCCTTAATATTTGAAAGCTGTTTAAATGCACACATTATGATCATCATGTTGTTCACTCCTGCAGAAAATGATGAAAGACAACAATCTGGTGCGTCACCTGGATGCATGTGAAACGATGGGCAATGCGACGACCATTTGCTCCGACAAAACAGGCACGCTGACCACCAACCGCATGACGGTGGTGCAGTGTTACATCGGGGATGTGCACTACAAAGAAGTACCAGATCCCGCAGCTCTGCCAACCAAATCAATGGACATACTGATCAATTCCATCTCCCTCAACAGCGCCTACACCACCAAGATACTGGTAAGCAACATGTAACAACATCTGTACGCACAAAATGGTTGTTCCATATGTAATTTGAAAACACCATAACACCACTTTTATGGTGCATCCTTGTAGCACTTTTCTCTAACTTTATACTCAGGAAGCTGCATGATGTAATTTCCCTCTGTGTGAGTGTTGAAACCATATGATAAGAGAAGCCCTGAGACAGTTCTGCAGTGCGTTCTGCGTGGGAGCAGGCAGACTGTGTCCTTGGCTGCTGCTTTACATTCATCAGGAATTCACTCAACTTGTCACCTTAAGAACATTTGTGTAATTTTGTCTCATCTGATATTCTGAGCATAGCAGACTGTAATTGAATCAGATCTGTCTAAGTGCTGGAGATGCCTGTTGTTTACAGTGAATTCAGCCAATAGATTGTTTTCTTAAAGGTAGGGTTGGTAAGTTGAGAAACCGGCTCGAGATACACTTTTTGTTATATTCCATGGAAAGCTCTTAACATCCCGATAGCAATGAATATCTTAAGTGCTTTGACAAAAAATCCATTCAAAAATGTCATCTGTGGAAGCCGTAGTACTGTAAAAAGCACGACCAATCATTTTAGCAGGCCCGGCTAAAATAACTGGATGGCCTACCTGCCTGTCAGCCTTCCATCTGTGCACAAACTTATCTCGTGCCCTCATTGGTCATGTGCGCGTTCGTGTGTGTTGGAGGAGGGGCTCTGTAAGGAAGTGGCAGATTTTCTCCGGTTGTGTATTTTCAAATTCTAGCGATCTCGAGCCGGTTTCTCAAACGTACCTACCCTACCTTTAAATGCAATGAGAGATGGATGTATAGATGGACGGATAGATACAGTATGTTTCTAAACTCACCTGAACGCATTCACACAAACACACACATTTCTGCCTGTCTGTGTGTCACTATCCTTGTAAACCCCTTTAGAGTCGATTCAATGATAGCCGACCAACTTACAAATGCCCTAATTTAACTTGCATAGGGAATGAGCTGAGCATGCGGGACATCTGCGATAGAAGGATCACACAGATTTCACTTCATACGCCTCAAGGCACGATCACAGCCTCGGTGTAAACAGAGTGTTGATCATCCTTTTTTAAGATGGAGAGCTACACATTTCTGCCTACTCTGGTACACTGGTACACAGTATATACCTTAAACTCTGTTGTAGGTGAACAAGTTGCATCATTTTGTGTCGTTCAGGATTGAAAACTAAAATGTTTGTCTACTCACAGAGCCCCTATTTAAATATATAAATCATTGACACATTGTTAAGCCCTACTTATGTTTAACAAACAAAACCTTTTGCATGGACGTTTCTTTACACAGAGAATTACATTACTTTCACATTACATGTCACTTGTTAGACGCTTTTATCCAAAGCGACTTACATACTCAATACTGTGGACAATCGCCACAGGAGCAATTTGGGGTGAAGTGTCTTGCCCAGGGACACAACGACATGCTGACTGCAGTGGGGTTTGAACCTGTGACCACCAGATCCGAACACTAACGCTCTATCCAATGTTCCTGTTATTTTAAATGATTTATTGTCAAAGCCATGTATAATCTGACCACACACCGCATATGCTTCAGTTTCTATCTTCAGTCAATATACAAAGTCCTTTACATTAACTTTGATAATATATTTTGGAAATATCAATATTTGGAAAACTACTTTTCTTAAATTGATAAATATAAAAAGGCAAGTTTCTTTTCAACAGAACATGGATGCAGCGCAGATGCATTATCTTCCAGTGTCCGCCCTCTGCATTGAATCTTCTCCAAAATGTAATGGGTTCTTGCTCGGCCGATGATACAGTATACCCTTCCGGACAGTTTTATTTTTGTAGTCAAACTGAGCCAAAAACATAACCTCTGTAATAAGGCACATGATATTTACTGACAGTATTTTGCATCTATTTGAAAGTGACGATTAAAGATGAAAATGGTAGCCAAGAGAAACGATCCGGCAACACATTACTGTCTAGGTCTATTATGTAACAATTTTCTTTTAAATAATCGAAAGTCATTGAATGTTTGCTATAGCTACACAAATGTTTTGTTGATGAACTATAAGGGTTGCCTAGGCTGCCTTTACACACAGCAATTCTTCACCATGATGTGCTACAATAACAAGATGTTATCCATATAAAAACCTTTGAGGAACGCTTTGCAGCATTACATCAGACTATTGTACCTCCACAGCTGCTTAGCTCAACAGAATCAAGGCTGACGTGGCGGATTAAATGGCACATTCAGTCTGTTTCATAATCTCTTCATTCATAAAAGTTACATTTTGGGGTGAATTTTAAATGATATCAGCATGTATACAGTATGTGTACTGATGATACCATCCATCCCAAAAAGTATTTAACAAAAGCATCTTCTGTTCTAGATACCCAACTGACAACATTGCTTATACATACATCTACATCTCTTCATTCATGCATGCATACATACAAGATAACCAAAGAATACACATACATTATGTTATGGTAGTATTGAAGACAAAATCTAGCCCATAAATAGTACAGAACATGTCAGCATTTATTTATCGAGAGCTCTTTCTGGAAGGAAATACAAGAAACAAGAGAGCAAGATAGATAAGGACAGAGATAATTAAGGAATGAACTAATAAAGCCAGATGCGAAAAGGAACATATCTGAAGAATATTTAGTACATCTCCCTTCTCCTTCCCCCTGCCACCCCCACTCCCTCAGCGCCACTCCAGCTCTGCAGTACGCTGGCTGGTGTGTTCTTATATAAGAGGCCAATCCTGTGGGATGCCAGGATGGCTATGGAAGTCTTTGATGGCCACCACAAAGACACAAAGGCAAAAAGGCAGGCTTTGATACCCGTATCAGTCCCCCTACTGCCTCTCTAGCTGTATAATACAGCCAATGGTATGGCTCTGCTTCTTCTGTCAGCACATCGCAACTCTAAGTGGAGAAGCCTTGTCCTTGAGGGAGAAATTCACAGACATTTACACAATGAATCCATGCACACATAAAGTATAACCACTCATACAGTACACGCACATGCTCATATATACTGTATTCATGGGCACATCCATTTATTGTATATTCTGAAAGAGGTTGCGTGCACACATGCATACAAATTAGCACACCAGTACGCCTGGGATGTATCTTGCAGACAAGTCAAGCGAGCTACTGAGCAATTTGTGAACACCATTCAGTGACGTCAATATACATGTTCACCATAAGAGGATATGCATCACCGCCAGTGGCACGAGCTATACAGACAAAATCCCCATTGATTTAGACATACTTTGATTCTTCTGTTTCTCTCTCAACTTTCAGTTCACTTTCATAGGTTTTACATTTTGTATGAGACATATTATATGGGTCTATAAAAACCCTGTTTGATTAAATGAACTTAATCTAATGAATAACTTTATTGATATGTAGGTTTTGGTTAAAGAATGTTAAATATTTAAGAGCAATGTCATTATAAAATATGTCAACAGACATTGAAAACTTGATTTGAAAACCTCAATCGAAGCTTTCAATCGACATTTTCAGATGCAAACACTGCCACGCATCTGTCCTATCAGGCATACCCACACTGTAGGAGGCACTCAGCTCACAGGTGTATTCTCTTGCAGCACAGTGTCATGTGTTGAGCGTGGCTGTGACTGTCCTTGGAGCTCAATCTCATGTGGCTTCAACCACCTGTTCAGGTCATTATTCAGGGACAAGAGAGGTGGATGATACACACACATGCACACAGTTAATGCAAGCAAACACACACACACACACACACACACACACACAGATGGCTTCAATTGTGAGGTATAGGTACAAAGGGACATTTACAGTAGCTCAGTATGAAGATAAGCAAACAAAACAAATTTCAGTTCACGTTAAATGGGGAAAAAACGTCATATGTCGCTCCACAATGGGCAATGTTCTGCCTGTAATTAAATGCACTACCTCATTTTTGTTTGGTAGTGAGTAGTGGGGTCCTACTATAATTGGCTCACAGTGCTTTTGTCATCTAGACGTTGCGTGCTTGTTTGCACAGCATGGAGGAGAGATGAGAGTGTCTTGGATGTCTTTGGCTTGAAGCACCGAGTGTCCCCATGGAATAGTTTTGGACACAGAGACAGAGATTCAGTGGAGGAAGCAGAGACATCTTTAGCTGAGTTATGTCCTTCTCTTGTTCACGTGACAGTGTTGCTGAGATGGCAGTGAAAGAGAGGTCGTCATCACATTAGAATGACAATGCTTTGATGTGTCAGAGGCACGAAGCTTAATGGGCTCCCTGCGTTTCCCTCACACATGACATGATAGATTTCATGCTCTCAGTTACTGTGTTTCCATTTTTTTCTAGACCTGTGTATATTAAATACAAAGTAGTAAAACAATATGAACTGGCTTCAGTATTAAAGCCTTCTTTATTTGCTTGTAAAGCGTCTTTGAGCACAGGGAAAAGCAGTATAGTATAGAGATCTCCAAGGCTTGTTTTACCATTATCAGTTAAACCCATAGTGACTACACCTCCTAGAATTCCCCTAAATGGACTGACTTTCAAAAAGATATTTGTGAAATTGATCATCAAGGCACAGTCAAAGCTACAGGCATAGTATTCTAAAATTAAAATAAAGTTGTACAAGAAAGGATATGAGATTCATGCCTTTTCGCATTGTTTTTTTCCGACTACTACTATCCCTACAGTAGAAGGGCAAATAAAGGACAGGAAGAGAAACAAGGGGAAATTAAATCAAAGCAACTGGAAGGGAGGAGCCAAGCAAGGATATGTGCAAAAATAGGATGAAAGAAGATAGGAAAATTATACAGGAAGAGATGAGAGAAACCACACTCGCGTGACGATTGTCCTCATCATGGACTGCAGGGCTGTATTGCTGCCCTGCAGCATGCCTCCAGGCCTTAGCCCAGTTGGCTGGTACAGTCATGTGGAGAGCTAGAATATCACCCACTCCTACATACAAGAGGGATCAAGGAGGAAGGTGGAAGCAGGGGGGGGGGTCCGCCTTGTAGGATACTGTAGAGACTGGTAGTACGGAAAAGGGGTAAGTCATCCATAGAGAGGAAGAATGGTAAGGATTTAAGGGGATGAGAGAAGGGAAGACAGGATATCAAGTATAGGGACAGAAGGACGAACACTGAGTAGTAAAAGGGTGGGGTTGAGTGTGAAGAGAAGAGGAAGAAAATGGAAGATCAGGGGAAGGAACAGGAACAGGAGGGATGGATTAAGGAGAGCCCCAGGTGGAAGAGGAAGTAAAGTTGCCAGCTCTCCCCTTGGCATATGTCCTTGCCTGCGGGAGCACCCAAGGACCAGAGAGAGGGCAGCTGGTCCTCCGCCACGTCCAGGCCGGGAAGTGCCAAACATAGCTCCGTTATGCCAACGTTAGGCATCCCATGCCAGACACTGCTTTTGTGCGTAGGAACTCACGTCAGGCTATACCTTTGTGGAATTTCAGAGCATTAAGGGCAGCGTTATGTCGGCCATTTATTTATTTCCTTCTGCCAGCAACAATGAGTCTGGAACTTATAGTAAACAAGTGGAATTACTGAGGACCCCTTGAACAGATTACGCTCCTTAAAAAGTTATGACTTCAAGGCAAATCTTATTATTTCATGCATTGTTCCAATACAATGTGTTTTGCATGTAAGTGAGTTTGCTATCTAAACTGACACTTATCATCAGAGTAAAGAAGAAAAGTAATCAAAGTAAGGAAGAAAAAATCATACAAAGTGAAAACATGATGCCAAACGAGCATCTTTTAACATGCAATATAAGGCCAACACCTCTTATATACCCCAGCTTCATGCTTACATAATCATTTCAAACTGACCTACACCCTGCATGGTTTTCAGCTGGTTATTCAGTCATTTAGTTTGATGTTTTCCTGTTGCTGGGAGCCTGTTCTCCAAACACTTAGTGGACAGTGCAGATGACAACATTTGTTTCATCCCCTCATTAGCCAATGACAGGCAGTGTCTTCCTGATGTAATCAGTGGTCATTAGGAAAAGGCATTCATTCCGTTATTTACCGCAAACTGGGTATAAAGTATTTATACTCTTGTCTGTGTATGTGAGACACACAGCTGGACATTACCCAGATATGTCTAATTACCAGGTGAACAAGGGACAGTGCACTGATTGTGTTTTAATGATTAATGAGATTTTAGATGAATTTCCTCTCTAACCCTCTTCTGTTTAACCTCTGGCTCACATCAGCTGTAGTTAAAGGTACACGTATAATGTGCCTGAGCCCGAATGGATCGATGTTTCTTGTCTCCAAAGAAAATGTTGTTTCAATATATTGAGCTGCTTAAGTAAACATTGAAAGCAGACATATCACTTACTAGAGAGATGGTTTAAGCACTTCCAGAAGTTAGCGATATTCAGTCCTTCAAACATATTGGCTTCAATTTACAAAAAAATGTAACTTAAGAAAGACAGAAAAGTGAAACCTTGACATTGTTTATCTTATTAGCTACAAAACAAATGTGCCTCAAAGGATTTTACAACCTTAACATTATAGAGTAAGACACTTTCTTTTGACCCTCGGTTCAATTAATAGATTGCAGTTTGGTTACAATTTCTTATGTACTGAAATGAATTATATTTGAATCTTTGCCAGGCACATAAACATTTTATTAACATTCTCTATCAAAACTTGTTAGCAGCTGGACAAGAGCGTCCATTCAATGGAAAGTGTGAGAATACACAGAAATCCATGAGGTAATTCATGTTATTAACTACACTGTCAATACATCATCTTTCTCAATACTTTTCCCAAGTGCCACGTGAATAAAAAAAAAGGAAGAAAGTCAAATGAAAAACCTTGAAAATGTCAAGCTATTCTTTTAAATCTAATCTTTGTTGGAGGCTTGTTGAGAGGCAGAACAGAAGGACCTGCAGTCAATCTATTTTGGGGCAAATAGCACAGACTGAAGGTGTCTGCTTAGCAGCAAGTCAGACGCATTATGTTCAAAGTGCTTTAGACATTCTGCGTAGGTGTGTGTGTGTGTATGTGTAGGTGTGTGTATGTGTTAGAGAAGGAATGAGTACCTGACATGCTGTTCTTCAGCTCTGAGCATAGCTGTTGTGCGTACTGTAGTCACTATATAGCACAACCTCAGAGAGACTAGGTTTCAGCTCTGGCCGGCTAGTAGGGATCCGAATGAACATAAAGGACTTTGTTCTAAAATACTGATGAACAATCACCCTTATTGGCTGTTGTTCACTTTTACAATTCATTTGATTAATGTCTATTCAGTTATTTCATGTCTATTCATTTGATTCATGTCGCAAAATGTGTGTTCTTTTCCTTTTAGGCTGGAAAAACAAATGTATCAAAAAATAACCTTTATGAACTATTTTCATTTTCAAGCACAAGTTCTTGCCGTGACTGGTTTCTGGAGGAGGTTAACACATTGCTATTCGTTTTTTCCCATTAGCAGAAATACAGAACATCTAAAAACAAAACGAAGACTTCTTTATAAATTCTTTATTACTTAGTATTTCTGTGTTACTTGACAAATTGCAGTACAAAATGGAGTGAAGTGCGAGAAATACTAATGAATATGGGACTGGGGGAAGATGAAAAGGAAGACATAGAAAGATTGGAGGACATGTGTGAAGTGAGATGAGTGAAAATCCTGTAAGAGAATCTGAGCCAAAGAGTAAGAAGTGTTGGGAGAGAGAGAGAGAGAGAGAGAGAGAGCACCCTCTCTTTTCCCAAGTCTCTCCTCACAAGTATGCTTTGCCCAGTGTTACCATGGCAACGATGAGTCTTCCACACGCTGACCACACTCACACACACTTGCACACATAGAGAGTGTGAAGGGAAATTGCACACACACACACACACACACCCACACCCACACACACTGTAGCACCTGAACAGCCACGTGCACAGATAATGCAAACATCACCTACAGTAAAAGCTTCTACAGTCGGCTCATGATAAACACTCAGGCTTTGAGAGGTACAGAAATGGCTCCGCTGACCCACTGCAATATATTCCTGCAGTTTAACTGTGAGTTAAACAAAACAAGCAATCTGAGGATTTCTCTTTGGTTCTGTGATTACAGTATGATAGGAAGAGTATTGATCAGAACAAAATGTTTATTAAAAAAACATTTCACATGCTGCTTTATCTATTGTTCACAAAATCCGTGTAGTCATCTTTAAATGGTGATACTGCCATGTTTACTGAACCAGTCAAATCCATTAGAAATATTCAATTACAGATTGCAATGGGTTGAGCCATATGCCTGAAATAAGAAAATCCACATCTGACTCCATCTTACTCAACTAGCGCCCTCCCACACAGAGCAACCCTTCACCTGCTAGCTGGTTAATTATCACTAGCAGCTATTTCAAGCCCTACATTGGTTGCACTGCGCAGAAGAAAAGAGAATCTCATTGATTGAATAGATCACTGAACAAACAGTATAGCATTTCTATTTGCCAGAAAACACAACCAAAATATTGATGGAATTACATCATAATGATATGCATGGAAGTCCACAACTGATGGGTAAAACAATCATAAAATACATTATAATCATCAAATGGTATAATAATATGTGTAATACAACCACTGGTAGAAAATAATATTTATTACAGCTAATATTTGGCTACATTTTAATTAAACATCCGAAAATCTTCCCTCTAGCCCCCAGATAAGGAAGGCGGTCTGCCGAAGCAGGTTGGCAACAAGACAGAGTGCGGCCTGCTGGGATTTCTCTTGGACCTGAAGCGGGATTACCAGCCAATCAGAAACCAGATCCCAGAGGAGAAGCTTTACAAAGTCTACACCTTCAACTCTGTCAGGAAGTCCATGAGCACTGTCATCAAATTGCCTGATGGGAGCTTCCGCATGTACAGCAAGGGAGCCTCTGAGATCGTCCTCAAAAAGTGAGTCTGGTTTTGTGTTTAAATGACATTATTCTGATATAAATAGTTGCACATAACCTTGTTCTACAGTAATATGCTGTAATAGTATTACAAAAAGTGATGATTTGTTCAATGTTGTTACCAAGTGTACAGCTAATCCATTTGGAGTGCATAATGTACTAATGGTATGCACATGCTCTAGGCATTGAGAGTGGGCTGAGTTTCCACTAGAAGGTCACACAATTCTGACATTTTACAGAACACAACGATTACAGCACAGTAACAAATGAGAGGCAGTTATTAAGCTTCCTGCACAAACTAAAGGACGTAGCATACATTCTCCTTTGAGCATGATTGATATAAAAAAAAACATTAAATTGTAATAAATTGCATTTAAACTAAGGATTGGAAACATGTTACATACATTACATACATACATCGAGGGGTTATATAAACATGTGTGCCCCAAATGACAAAAGTCCTAAAATAACTTTGGAGCAAATTAAAGTTAATTTGCTAATGACATACCAGAAATCCTTTATTCATTCCCGCTGTGGGACAAATAAAGGATTTCCGATTCCGATTATAGCAGGTGAATTTAATCCTTAACAATTTGGGAATTGCCTTTATTGCTTCCTAGCCGAGTAGACGATAACTATATTAATACTCCTCCTCTCCTATTTTTCAATTAAATATCGAGCAGCCGGTTCATTTAGCCTAGCATAAAGTGGTGAATGGAAGTTTTTACACTTTGGTTTTTGGATTTTGTATTAAAACAAGTCAGATATAACGCAGTAATTAGTTGGCTTTAGAGTACCTGGTACTGTAGGTGGATTTTGTCAAAGCAAGGCTAGCTGTTGCTTTATGCTAAGCTAACCTGGCTGTAGCTTAGTATTGAAAGCACAGATATGAAAAGACAATAAACATCTACTCATGTGCTTCTTGGAAATAAAGTTAAACCATTCCTTTGAGTTGTCATATTTGTCTAAATGTGTGATGATCATTTAGACCAAAAGGTTTTCTTGTTCTTTCAAACTCACAGTGCATAGGCCATTATGATTTACGTATGTTGGGTCATTTTGACATCATTCTTCCAAAGTTACAGAACAGAATTGAATCTAACCTCAACTGTCCACGCCACCCTAAATTACAGATGCAGCTATATCCTGAGCGAGGTAGGGGAGGTGAGGGTCTTCCGTCCACGGGACAAGGACGAGATGGTGAAGAAGGTGATCGAGCCCATGGCGTGTGACGGCCTGAGGACCATCTGTGTGGCGTACCGTGACTTCTCCAGTGACCCCGAGCCCGACTGGGAAGATGAGAACAGCATCCTGAATGACCTCACCGCCATCTGTGTTGTTGGGATAGAGGACCCTGTCAGGCCAGAGGTAAGAGGCTGTGAGATGTTTGGGTGACATACTGAAACATTTCATATTGATCTTAATCAACAAACATGGTTATTGTAAGTTATTATGGGCAATGAGTGCAATATCCGAGTGTGCACAAGCTAGATAGGCAGGAAGGTGAATGACATGATTAGACAGGGTTATCAAAATCTTGCAACAGAAACTTGACTTTTTTCTTGCAGAGGATTATTTCTAATTACTTTTATTTTTTAAATATTCTGCTCTGTTGAAGGCAAACAAAAACACTATTTAAAGGTGGGGTATGTAATTTATTTCAGAAACACTTTTTGTTATATTCCATGGAATGCTCTTAACATCCTGATAGCAATGAATACATTAAATGCTTTGACAAAAAATACATACAAATATTTCATCCTTGGAAGCCGTGGCGCTGTACAAAGCACGACCAATCATCTGAGCCGGCCCGGCTAAAATAACTGGATGGCCTACCTGCCTGTCAGACTTCCATCTGTGCACAAACTTATCTCGTGCCCTCATTGGTCATGTGCGCGTTCGTGTGTGTTGGAGGAGGGGCTCTGTAAGGAAGTCTGAAGGAAGAGGCAGATTTTTTCCGGTTGTGTACTTTCAAATTCTAGCGCACTCGGTTCTGGTTTCTCCAAAATGACCTACCCCACCTTTAAATAAGTGATGCATCAATAATTCATTCAAATCTTATACTGATGAATTGCACTTGAAGGAAAGGAGTAATATCATTGGGAGAATATGGGATGGAAAGAGTGTACAGCGGACCTCACTTGACAGCTCCTGTGCAGGTACAGGGAAGCAGGAAGCTAACTGACTACTGCATTATTCAACTTCTTCCTTTCATCTTGTTTTCCATCCCCCACCTCTCATTCAACCTCACTCCAACACGTTTGGAGTTTCCAACTCTCTCTGAATCGTACGGTTTGACTTTCACCTTTCCCTGGTTCATGTCTCTTTCTCTTCACTCTCTCCGCACCTACCTTCCTCTATCTGCCCCTTTATCTGCTTTTCTGTCTGAAGCAGAGTTATGTAAGCATCTTAACAGATTTAGATCAAATAAATAAATGCAAAAAGAAGACCATAATCCTCAAAATGAATAAGCAAACATTATAATACACAACAATAAAAACTAGCCAGAAGCACTTTTTGCATTACAGTGTTATATAAGGTAAGATGAGTGGAGATAAATAAAAATACACCATTTTATGATGAAAATAATCAATAAAAAAGCTGAATATTGCAGATTGGAACTCCAATAATGCAGATGTCTGCAAATGATGCAACATCTGATATGTATTTATTCACACCTTATGTGTTAATATACTCCCTTGCATTGCACCAAGCCTGGCAGTTTGCAGCTTTTCATTTCTTCTTCAACTTTGCATCCAACATTTTTAATAACTGATGTGGAAAAGCATCGCACCGCTCGCTCCCTTGACATCTTTCCAGGTCTCTGAGTAAGACTGGCTAATATTGGAAAAGAGAGGATTTACGTTTTGCTACAAAGGTCACACAGAGTGGTAAACATGTTTTTGTTTTTGTTTATTAGTGTTTCGAATGCGATGTTCTTTTTAATAAAAAGCTGCTCTATAGGTTTGCCCCCGGAGAAACAAGAGGGGAGAGAAGAAAGAGAAGAGGGAAAGATGTAGCCCAGGAAAGATAAACAGATTCTAAATCAGATTCATGTCAGACCGATGTCGGTCTGCAGGAGACGGGGAAGTGGAGGAACGGAGGAGAGGGAAACCAAATCCATATTAGAGACACGAGAGGCTTGTTTTTCAGGTTCACCTATACTAGCCTCCTCCATCGGGCCAGATTGTATTTTTAATAAGCCTCCTCCTCCTCTTTCGGATCACCAGTCAACTAGAGCAGTGGGAATCCAAAGAAAAAAGAGTGAAACAGACAGCAGGGATGACAGATAGGCAGGCGGGAACTTGATAGCTTGATAACAATGACTTGGTGAGAGCAGAGAAGGCAGAGCTTAATATAATAACTTGCTCCACTTGCCACAATATTTACTGCGAGATCTGAATTGAAAACTGACTTCTAACGGATGAATGGAGCTTCCTCTTATTGTTATTTTTGTAAATGCACTATTTAAATACTCAACACAAGTATAAATACTGATTATAATAAGCCTATGTGACTATTTGTGAGCAATATTGTTTTCATTTCTGGAAAAAATCAACTCCCTTGACCACCTCCTCATGGGAAAACTAGAAACAATTACCAAATTAATTATTTCATAAATTGGTTAAATCAGAAACACAACCCTGCTCACTTCAAAAAGCTATTTTGTCTGTTGTGACTAGTAGCGTATGACCTATGTAGGCAGACTTTAGGGAAATGCTGCTTTGTAATTCACATTACTGACTCAACTATACATTTTCTCCACTTATAATATATTTGAGTTTTTATACCACATATGGCAGCTGTAGAGCAACGGTTATTAGCTTTAAACAACAAGAAGATGTGTCTATTGTGTAAGGCACAGGGATTAGTAAACATAACGTTCATATTTTCCATATCTTCTTTGACTCACACGAGACGGTAAGTTTAGCAATGTTTAGTCTAGCTAGCTAATGGGCATAGTATTTGTGATGGACAGGAGAATTTGGTGCAGCTTCCAGAGTATCCGACTCAGGCTACACTGATTACAGCGTCAGCTAGGAGAGCATCGAGCCCCGAGGGGAGCAGAGTCTGAGGAGGGTCAGCTGGAGGCAGGGGCAGAGAGACGCCCAGAGAGACGCACAGAGAGACGCCCAGAGATGTCCTGAACAAAGCTAAATGAACAGAACAAATAATATACAAGCAGAGGACAGTCTTGATGATTGAGAGGGATTATCGTTAAATGAATCTATAATATTTCTTCCACAAAAACCCTAGCTTTTGTGCCTTTGAAGCTACATGTATACTTAATGAGCCGTACATTATAATTATGAGATTTCTTTTTGTTTAACCTCCTGCTCAGTAAAGACCTTCCCTCCTCCACTGTATACATTAACTTTCTATTACGCTGTCTTTAAACTAACACATCTACGAGCAGCTTGATTTGGCTGTTTATTATGCCAACACATTTACACATTGCCGTGGAGGATTAATTTGGTCTGTGATTGTGAGCACAACAATGCTCCAATGGCTAATGTGTGTATGTGCTATATGCCCAAAGGAGGAAAAGATAGTTCGAGTCCCGGGCCTGTGTGCATGTGCACATGGATGCGAGTTGCTGTTACTGTATGTGCACACGTTTGTTTGTTTGTCTGTGTGTGGGTTTGAGTGCAGCGCTCGCCCACACTGACCTTTGTCAGGAAGAAGATGTTTCTGAATTAATACTCTGCTTTTGCTTGCTGGTTATACCACAGACCAATCTGCTACATACAGTCACTTCTTCCACTCTATTAGTTTGAAGGGAAAAGAGAGATTCCATACAAATGTTGTGTAATATATTATATTCATTTAAAATTTGACAAAGTTAATGTTATGTTACTACTGAGGAATCAGAATTCTGATCAAATAAAACCTTGTCTATTTGAGGTTAAGTCAAAAAGATAGCTGTATTGTTTCAATTGATATGCTCTTAAAGCTACTATAATCCATATGTGAAAGTGACAATGAATGATTACGTGAATGTGAAAGGGGTTCATCAAAGTGACTAAGAGAAACACCTTTACTGTTTGTGATTTAGTAATCCTCTCATACTGTTGGGCTGTTAGTGATACAGCAGGCAGCTGTAATGTAGCCCTAAAGACTTTATATTGCCTTTCTAGCACCAAATGGCAGAGTTAGCGACTAGCTGGTGAACATAGTGGAACTTTAAAGTGGACCTATCATGCTATATTTGAATAATATAGTGTAGGACCATACCTATATACAGTAAGGCATATTTATACTTTTTTTTTTTCAAAATACCAAACAGATCATGCATTTTAGCCATGCCTCATTTAGCTCAATTTGACATTTTTTAGATCTGTTTTAGCAAGGGCAGATTCAGTGAGAACAGCACCACCTACAGGCCTGGCATATATACTACAACGTCTCCAGCGCTTTCGAACGGCAATGCCGTGGTTGTCTCCTCCTGATTGGTGGAGTTGGCCCAATAGCCGTAGCGCCACTGTCCTGACGTCAGGACAGTGTTCAAATCTGGATCAGTTTTTATCAGATCCGTTGCAGCCCCTTTTTTAGAGATTTGGGTATGGAGGAAAATAGAGAGGGTTGTGTTTTCTGACACTTGTTGAGTTCCCTGGAACACCGGGGACACATATTCATGTATAAAAGATGTACAAAAGTGCATTTTGCATGATAGGTCCCCTTTAAGTAGCAAAAAAAGGACTATAAACTAATGCTATGAAATATGTCTTCCTCTTTAGGTGCCTGATGCTATCTTGAAGTGCCAGCAGGCAGGCATCACAGTTCGCATGGTGACAGGAGACAACATAAACACAGCCAGGGCCATAGCCATCAAGTGTGGAATCATCCACCCCGGAGAGGACTTCATCTGCATCGATGGCAAGGAGTTCAACAGGAGGATCCGCAATGAGAAAGGAGAGGTACAGTAGCTACTTACGACTCGACAAATCTCCCTTTAAATGTCAGTTAGTGTGGCTTAAGAACACAAAGTTCCAGCGTTTAATATGCGAATGTAGTAAGGCAGGGGTGTCAAACTCAAGGCCCGTGGGCCAAAACCGTCCCGCGACCTCATTTTACATGGCCCACAAGAGCTTGCAAAGAATACAATTAGTGTAATTGTTGAATATTTGCTTTCAATTATTTGCCCTAGACTTCAGGCATAGTTATTTATGAAGTTATTACCAGAACTGATAATAATCCAATGCAGAGCCAATAATATAATATAATACATTATTTAATATATATTATATAGTTATATATGTATATTTATATAGTCTTAAAGTTACAACCGGCCCTTTGAGTGCAACCAGAATGCTAATGTGGCCCGCGATGAAATTGAGTTTGACACCCCTGTAGTAAGGTATCACACACACATCTTAACGACAAAGCAGACAAATCTCAAATGTCTGGCCACGTCAAAAAGAACATGCTAAGTTTCAGCCTAGTGGCTTCCATCAGATCATGAAAGGAAATTCAAGTAATGTCCTTTTGTATACAGGAGTTAAAAGTGATTGGTTTTAAAGGTCACTTGGTAATTAAATTCTTAAGGTCCCTTTGACTCTGACGATTAAAAAATGACTAAAAACAGGTGAAATACCTTACAGTTTCACGGTTATCACTGAGGTTTCACACTACTACGTTTCGAAGTAAATGACCATGTTACCTTTTTAACCTCCTATGTAGAGCAGATATGACTCCCATTTTCTTTCCAGCCCTGATGAAGGCCACCAGGTCAAAAACATAACCATGTTTCTTTTGACGTGGCCAGACAAACTTAGTGGTATCTGTGTCTGACTTTTTACCTTTGGGTATTCAACGCTGGTGCAGAAACCACTGTGAGAGCGGCTGAGTTAAGAACAAGAAAGATTCCCCTCGAACTACCTGACCTTTTATTTTTCTGTGTGTGTGCGTTCCCAGGTGGAGCAGGAGCGCATTGACAAGGTGTGGCCTAAACTCCGAGTTCTGGCCAGATCTTCCCCAACCGACAAACACACACTCGTCAAAGGTGAACTGGTTGCACTATTTCATATTCATTACTGTTGATAGAAATGAAACTCATCTCAACATTTTCTAAATACAATTGTCTCTCCGATGCAGTAAATAACTGAAATTATTCGTCTAAGAATATTGTTGATCATGTGGGGTTATTTGCATTGAGTTGCTGTGTTCAATGTATGTGCACTGTGTGTTTTGAAGGCATTATTGACAGTACCTTAGGAGAGCAGAGGCAGGTGGTGGCTGTGACAGGAGACGGGACCAATGATGGACCTGCACTAAAGAAAGCTGATGTCGGCTTCGCCATGGTGAGCAAACCCTATTTTCTCTTTTGCTGCCCTTTGAGATTGATCTCAGTCAACATCTGCAGATATCTTTTTCACCTCTGCAGTATGTAGGGTTCCTCTCAGGCCCTCTGCCTCTAGCTGTATAGATTAGGAGCTCCCCCTGGTGGATTTCTGAACTCATTCAATTCCTCTGCAATACATACCATAATACGTTTTTGCTACTTCTGCAACGACTTAAAAAACGAAAAACAAACTAAGTCTTTTCTTCTTGTAACTCTCAGCTTTATATGTATTTGTCGTGCAGCTGTTATACTGTTTCATCTATTTCTGTTGTGTCCCTAATTAAATAATTTGGCTCCTCCACATCCATTTCCTGCTTGATTCAATAATGAAGACAGTGATTTCCATACTTTTGTTCATGCTTGTTCAGCTGAGCTCAAGTTGTTCTTCATTGTCGCCACCTGTCTTGCTTGAAATATAACTATTTAAGTGAATTTTAACAGTTTACACTCTTAATTGATTTGGTAATCTGATTCATGATAAATCTGAGGAGTCTCAGTTGTAAGGTGAAGAACACTCTTATTTTGATCACCACTATGAACACTGTTGAGGTGCTGAGCCCTGATACTCGTCCTGTAACTCACCAGAGATGACAGAATATCATGGAGGCTGCCCTTGATATGGAGCCTACCAACACACCAACGCCTTCATTAGTCTGCATCATCATCATTATTCATCATTAGAGCTGACTTGTGTCTTCAGTCCAGTTTTCTCCAGTGGCTACAAAGATCTCTTTCAATTCAGTTCCTGTGGTTTTTGATAATGCAGTATGATGCAATAGATACTAGTTCTCACTGCTCCTTTTCTGCTCTCCTCAGGGTATCGCTGGTACAGATGTGGCCAAGGAGGCGTCAGATATCATTCTGACTGATGACAACTTCAGCAGTATCGTGAAAGCAGTAATGTGGGGCCGTAACGTCTACGACAGCATCTCCAAGTTCCTTCAGTTCCAGCTCACTGTCAACGTCGTGGCCGTCATAGTGGCTTTCACCGGCGCCTGCATCACACAGGTCAGAGGCGTGTGCAGTTACTGGCACAAACAGTTGGCAGGTTACCATTGGCAACAATTCGAAGACATTGGCAACCAATGATTTGGCTGTATTTCGTATACCAGGAATTGAGGGTGAACATATTGACTGATAACACAAATTGTGTAAGGTATGACTTAAACACAAACAAAGAATGTGTTTGGTTACTTTATTGAGTGGTTTTTCCTTCATGTCATATTTGAATTAATACAAATTACATATAAATGCATAATCACTTTTTTAAGGTGACTAAAATTGCAACAGTGTTTTCAGGTTCTTCAACCCAAAGCTGATATTTCTCAAAGTCAGTGTCGGGCTCTGTTGTGTGGGCATGTGATTGGGTTTTACTTGCCTAACTAGTCTACTCTTTAATGCAAAAGCTTTTGAGTGCAATTCTTAAGCAAATATCTAGTCAAACAACCGAGGTAATCAAATACAAGTGTGTAAAGACAGTAAATGAGTTCCAACAGAAGTATTGGTTATGAATGACTTCTCACCCCTGGGAGTATTGAAGTCATTGTTTTTTAATTGCAATTGACCTTGTGTTTCCACAGGACTCCCCCCTGAAGGCTGTGCAGATGTTGTGGGTGAACCTGATCATGGACACCTTTGCCTCCCTGGCCCTGGCCACAGAGCCTCCCACCGAGTCTCTGCTGAAGAGGAAGCCGTACGGTCGCAACAAGCCTCTCATCTCCAGCACCATGACAAAGAACATCCTGGGACACGGAGTCTTTCAGCTCATCATCATCTTCACGCTGCTATTTGCTGGTACGGACTGCAAGTTTGCTCTGCAATACAACAGGAGTTCTGCACCTTAATCATGTGACGTAAAAAGGCTCAGATGTAAAGTCCTCATAGTAATTGTCTTGTTATCCCCTCCCCCTTGTAGGTGAGAAGATCTTTGACATTGACAGCGGGCGTAATGCTCCTCTCCACTCTCCTCCATCTGAGCACTACACCATCATCTTCAACACCTTCGTCATGATGCAGCTCTTTAACGAGATAAATGCCCGCAAAATCCACGGAGAGAGGAACGTCTTCGATGGTATCTTCAGGAACCCCATCTTCTGCACTATTGTATTTGGCACCTTTGCTGCGCAGGTACGCAAATGCAAATGATTTGACTTCATTATTTATTTTTTAAAAGTTGGTTACCGGTTGAAGTTAGATGAAACTCTTTTTTCCCTTTGCTTTGTGTAGATTGTGATTGTGCAGTTTGGAGGGAAGCCATTCAGCTGTCAGCCTCTGAACCTGGAGAAGTGGATGTGGTGTATTTTCCTCGGGCTGGGAGAGCTTGTTTGGGGACAGGTAACATGCAAACTGCTCTGTTTTATGTCTCTCTTTCTTCACTTCACCACTGCCTGTGGTTGTTCTTTGTTTTTGTCCTAGTTTAGCTTTATTTACACTTTCCATGCAATCTCTACTGTATGCTTTTCACATTTTTAACCCAGTCTTTGGACTTTCTCCTGGCTAGGTGATAGCCAGCGTCCCCAACAGCAAGTTGCGCTTCCTGCGGAGGGCAGGCCAGTTAACTCGGAAAGATGATTTACCAGAGGAGGACACGAACGAAGATAATGACGAGATTGACCATGCGGAGAGGGAGCTGAGGAGAGGACAGATCCTCTGGTTCAGAGGACTCAACCGCATTCAGACTCAGGTGAGGACACAAGTTCAATCCCCGCGTTGAGTCTTTGCTGGATTGAGTCTGCTTGAAAGAAATAACATTTACATCATTGAAATTTTACTCTAATCAGTCGTATCATTAGTTAACTACTTGTTTTGTAATTATATTTCAGATGTGATTTCTTTCCTGACATAGCTTTCTGTTAACTTGTTGTCTGTCTTTGTCATACAATTCAACATTTAAGACCCCACCTCAGAGGCTCAGAAGAAGAAGTGCTAGACTATGTGATATGTTCTTCACCTTAGTCAGTAACAGCCTTAAAGTCATTGTATCACAAGCTGGTTTATTTAGGTACATGAAGACGCAGCCGTCTCTCGCTGGACTGAGGCGACCGGCTGTGTGGAAGATCGACGGTCAAACCTCAGGAGTTAAATACAACCGGACAAGTCACTACTCTGTGACCCCTCTGCACACCGTTATCACTGTGATTGACAAGACAGTTCTGCTTGTGTGTTGGACTTGATTTCATTTCACTGATGTGTCACTACTGGTCCAGGGTGAAGCTATCCACGCGACAGGATACTGTGTACTGCAGACAGGGTTTTGGAACAGTAGAGATACACTTTCTCAGTACTTAAGGTTCAAATCAACTCAAATCTGAATACAGGCTGTATGCTATAAACATACACATTATGATAACTCGTATTTTGTGCTTTAAGTTGAATTAACCTGGATAATCCACACAATATTCTATCAGTGGTCTTCATAGGTTTTCTTCCTCAGTACAAGGCAGTTCTAATAAAAACAGTGAGGTCCATGGATTATTTTTAGAGCACACTAGGACAATGTTTTTGAAGAGACACTGAATTTATCAATTGATTAGACACAACTTTGACTCACTAGATCTGCCCAAATAGAGGATTACAATCTAAAAACGATTTTGAACACTCATTTAACTCCATAGTATTTGGTTGAAGGCATGTATCTTAAGATGAGGTAAGAGAGATATAATTAAGGTGGTTTTAACTGTTCAAATTTAACATTTTGTTGAGGGGATGCTACACCCTGACCTTCAGCTGTCCCCCCCCACCCCCATCGTGTCGTGTTTGAGACACTGTCAAAGTCACTCAGCCAGTCAACCTGTGTTGCCATTTGGTCTCTGTCACTATGAGCAGCCATTTGTCCTCTTCTGTCCCGCTCTCCTCCCACAGATTGACGTAGTCAACACCTTCAAGAGTGGCACGTCCTTTCAGGGGGCGGGGGCCCTGAGACGCCAGTCGTCCACCACCAGCCAGACCCAGGATGTAACCAATGTTTCTAGTCCTAGTCACGTGTCCTTGTCCAATGCCCTTTCCTCTCCTACAAGCACTACTGCTGCTACTGCTCCTTCCACTACTGGCCGTGAGTCAGATCTCTGTCAGTCTGCTTCTCTTCTCTCTTTGCTTCAGAGGTGCCATCATGTCATGAACAAAGGTTTTTTTTTTCTGCACAATTTCTGCCTTTTTATCCTAAAATAAATGACCATGACAGTATCCATTTGGGTTTGGCATCTCTGAAGGTTTTGTCTTCCTATTTTTTCCTTCTTGCTATCTGCTTATTTCATTTCCGTTCTCTCTTCTGTCTTTTTGCTGTTCATACTCGAGTTCAAATTTCATCTTAAAATCTCCTCCCGTGCTTTGGTGTACTGTCGTCTCATTGGTGAATGTGTGTTTGTTTTCTCAGAGTGCTAGGAGCGCAGGACTAAGGGTGATACCCACGGCGTGACATTTCAGGTTGTGAGTTTGTCTCCCTCTGCTCATTCCCCATCCACCATCCCATCCTACAATCATTCCATGTGTATGTCTTGACGGACATTAATGTGAACTTATTCCAATCAACTCACCAAGGGACTGGGTAAACATTCAAGTATAAGTCGCCATGTTGTCTGGTTTTATCTGTGAGTTTGCTAGTGATGGGGCAAATCACTCTGAATTGAGCTGAAGCCATTTTTTAGGTGCTATTTCATGTATTCTCTAGTTGACTCTGTATTGACAGGAAACAATAATGGAAGCTACGCTAGGCAAGACTTTCTAAAAAACAAGATTTTCTTTTAAATGACATTCTAGGGGCACAACTAAAATCTACAGTATCAGTGACTATGCCTGCTTAATATATTGTACATCTTCTGTATTTCCCTGTTTTTGTATACACACACACATACACACACACCAAAATTGTCTCTAATCTACTTGACAAAAAGCTGGTGTAAAACTTGGCTGAGGGTTGTGTGGACATGGTTTGAGAATCACCAGAAATCAGCGCTGCACCAGTAATTCATCCCGTCTTGTAGCTTCATACTGTCGGTGTAGTTTTCTGTCATGTTGCCATAGTTACCAACATCGATCCTCTGCAGCAACAGCGACGTAAATCTTACCACCCGCCCCCCCCCCCCCCCCCCCCCCTCCTTTTCTGACACCCCATCAGTGTTACTTGTCAGACATCCTGTCACATGCACTCATCCCGACAGGCTCCTCTTATTCTTTGCTTTTGCTGTTTTGTCTCCTTATTCCCTGCTCTGCTTTGGGCAGCAGTGCTAACATAGTTACAGTACATACAGTATTTGTGTACATTTGTATAGACTAAACATGAAATCTGTTAACTGTTATTTTTTCAGTTCGGCCTAAAAATATATATCTGTAAATACGTACATTATGTTTCTGCATTTTTTTCATCAAAAATAACGTAACTATTGTTTTTTTTCTCAATTTAACAATTAGTGGAAGCATTTCACTGACATTTCAATATTTGTTGGTCCAAGTATTTCCACGGATTTAAATGTTCCCGTAGTAAAAAATATTTTTTTATTGCTTAAAGGGGACCTATCATGCAAAATGCACTTTTGTACGTCTTTTATACATGAATATGTGTCCCCGGTGTTCCAGGGAACTCACCAAGTGTCAGAAAACACAACCCTCTCTATTTTCCTCCATACCCAAATCTCTAAAAAAGGGGCTGCAACGGATCTGATAAAAACTGATCCAGATTTGAACACTGTCCTGACGTCAGGACGGTGGCGCTACGGCTATTGAGCCAACTCTCCACCTATCAGGGGAATGTGGGGTTGGGCAGCGAAGAAGACTTCCCGCCCATAGTTACCATGGTTACCCTTCTGTTTATTCTCCGCTGTGGCTTTTTTTCTCCCTCCCCGAGACAAGCGTTTGCTCCCGCTGCAATGCAATCCCTCCCCGTCGAGGCAAGCACTGTAATTCTCTCCGGTTAGTCCACCAGCAGATGACAAACACCCACCTCTCCGCCTCTTCCAAGGAACGAGGGGACCGTGCGGCAGAGTTTCAGTTTCAGTTTGTTTCGCCGGTCAAGATGTCCGTTAAAGTTTCAATCTTCCAGACAAAATTAGAAAAGTGCCGGTCAAAGGTCTTCTTTGTTATTTATTGAGCTTTAAAACAAATGAATAACGACTCTATATAATAAAACACGGAGGACGGAGATCTCTTTTTCTCCCCCTCTTCTGACAGCCCAGCAGCTGATCAGAGCACGGCTCACCTCTCCTGCAGGGGGGCGTGGTCAGCAGAATCAGACCCGTAGACAGCAAACAGCACATAGAGCGAAATGAGGCATGGCTAAAATGCATGATCTGTTTGCTATTTTGAAAACAGAAACGTATAAAAATATCTTATATAGGTATGGCCCTACAATATATCACTTCAATATAGCATGATAGGTCCACTTTAAGCTTTTTTTTCATCCTTCTAAAAACAAGATCTTATCCATGTAGAATAATCATGAAGACACAATGGCGTAATACACCTTATTTAGCTTTTGTATACATCCCAGCTGCCATGAGTAATTGCCCTATATAAAAGCATCAAATAATATCTTTGCAGTTTATAAATAACATGTCATTTCAGCTGTTGCTTTTGTACATGCAAATAGGGTTTCAAATAAAATTCACTTCTAACCTACAATCTGAAAAAACGTACATACAGATACTGCTGTCAATCCTCACTGAAGGTTCTCGTACAGTAGTGGTTTGGGGCGTATACTTGAGTGTTTACTTAGATGTGCATGGAGTTGAAAGCTGTCACACCTCTGACAGTTACCTTATTATTTTCATCACCCACTTCCATATGTTTTGTGTCAGCAGTCTGTGTGCTGGTGTCCACATTCCTGTTGTCTTGTTGCATGTTGTTTGAGTGTATTACTTCCTGTGGTCATAATATCCTAACCTGCTGTGTTCGCCCTAAATGCCACTGTTTTATTCATTTTTTTGGGTGTGTCGTTTGTTGTGAGTTTAACACTGTAATGCTCGTGTTGAAGCAAACTCCTCATGCAGAGTTTGCCTCTCCATTGCCCTGTTTGGGACCATGCTTTACCCACCCTGTGCTTTCTGTGTGTGTCCCATTCAGAGTCTGTGTGGATATTTTACCAGACGTTGCTCTGGTACAACAGAAGTTTTTAAAGCACCTGATTTGGATCTCTCGGATCTAACTTCCTTCCTTCTTACTGACCTCGTCCACCAGATTTCTTCAACCTTGCATGTGATATTCTCCTTAAATGTTTTCTGTGAGCATTCCATTTATTAACGTGGCTTGTTTCTAGGTATACAGCACATTGGACTAAAGCGTATACTTACAACGAGCGTTTGTGTTGCTTTGGTATTCGTTTTTCTTGAAATGTATGATTTTGTTATTTTTATTATGATTGTTTTCCTCACGGCTTTTCTAGTGCACGCCAAAATTGAGTGATTTGTGAACTGTGGTCATCTTGTGAAAGCAGAACACAGACTGAAGTTACTTTCCCTCCTTCTTTACCTATTTATCCTCAACTGAGAGGTCCTCTCCTTCCCCTCTGTCCCTTCTCTCCTCCTCTCTTCCTCTCTCCTCATCCCGAGGGTCCCACCCTTCCATTGTGTCTATTGCATCATTTCTCATTGGTTTTCTTCTTTGTCCTCCCTTTTTTTTTTTTTTTTTTACAACAGATCCGCGTTGTGAATGCATTCCGTAGCTCCCTCTATGAAGGCCTGGAAAAACCAGACTCCAGATCATCCATCCACAACTTCATGACACACCCCGAGTTTAGGATAGAAGACTCCACGCCCAACCTCCCCCTCATCGACGACACGGACGATGACTCCGCTCGGAGGAGGGGGAAGTACTCCAGCCAGCCCTCGTCCCCCAACAAGAATAACAACGCCATCGACAGTGGCATCAACCTCACCATCGACACCAGTAGATCAGCCGCCTCCTCCGGCCCCGCCAGCCCTCTTCACAGCCTGGAGACCAGCCTCTAACCCCCACCCTGACCTCCGCTCTGACCTCTCAAGTCCTTTCCTTGCAGTCTGGGGGAAACTCCTCCAATACCTCCACATCTTTAACTGCAACCCCAAAAATCCCCCCTGTCCAGTCCACCAAAACCCATTTACTCCCCTACACAGGACACATCCTGTGGCAGATTCCCCCCCCCCCCCACCCACCCCTTTAACCTTGAGCTCTTAAAGTTCTCCGCTCCTCTCGAAAAGGGGGAACATCGAAAGTAATATGACGGTGAAAATAAAACTTATCACACAATCAAAAAAGCGCAAAAAAGCCACAAAACCAACACAGCCATCCTGCTTTTGTGGTTGTATGTGTAACATGGCGGAGGGGGGGGGGGGGGGGGGGGGGGGGTCAGGTGTTTATGACTATATGAGTGTTAGCATGTACTGAATAAAAGGTGCCGCTGACTGCACATATGTATGAAGCGTGTCTTTAGTGGCACCGGGAGGAAGACGATGAGGAGGGAGACACGGCTGAGGAGCAAAAACACAAAACAGGACGGACTCTAAACTCCCCTTACACTCCCTCTCCTCATCAATAACATTGTCAATACTGATAATAGTTTAAATTAAATTGAGAAACATTGTTATTATTATGATTCTGATTATTATTGTTATTATTATTGTTGCTCCTGCATGAATGTACATTGCCCAAGTTTTATTTAAAAGGGTTTTTAATTTTATTGGAGTTCTTTGGTTCTGATGGGCTAGGCCTCGCGGCGGACTGCTATTTTAAAGACGGCCTCTCCGAGCTCCTGGCCTGCGAAGCCCCCTCCTCTGTGTGGCATGAACATGTACCCGACTGTAAAAATGTGTTTCATCCATAAACAGAAATGTGTTACGAGGTGGTAGGGCTCAACTTGCACAGTAGTTTTGCACCTGTCGGAAAGGAGGAACGCAAGATAATAATGATGATGATAGCATTTATGGGATATATTCTATAAATATAAATACATATAAATATATTTAGAGAGAGTTTATCTTTGTTTGTCGGCATGTTGCCTTGTTCCTGCTTCAGTGGCTCAAAAATACTTTGACTTATTTATGTCTTAAAGAGAATGTAATTTGTTTACAACCTCGTAGAGATAACGTTCCTGGTTTCTAGAAGGAGAGGCGGAGCTGAAGCTCAGAAGGACCAGAGCTGTGTTGATGTGTTATTACTGACAAACCATGTGCTGGAATTTGCCTGCTATCTTTTCAATTATTGTAGATATTTTTAGAGGATTAACAAACAAAAAGAAACCAAAATATATTGGGATACGTAGTCAATGTGGAATCTTAGTATTACTCTATATGATTGTTGGGATCAAGTAGGAGTGGCTTGCCTTTCTAAACGGAGGCCTCCTTTTTGTGACAGAGGGGGAATATTTAATTCTTTTTTTCACTTCTCTTTTTTTCACTTGTGTTTTCTTTTCTGTGCTTCAGCGCTGGCCTGGGGTCAGGGCTCGAGTCAAAGGCTGATATCAGGACCTTTACAGTGAACTGTCTTCTAGATAAACCTGCTTGTTCAAAGGACTTGATGTTTTAAAATATGTGTGACCATCAAAGAGGCTGCAATCGAGTCATATTAGAAAGCTGCAGAGTTATATTTGGCTTATCTATGCCGCATGGAAATCCGACTTTTTGTTTTTGTTAAAAATGTGGAATATATTGTATTGTTTATTTTTTTATTTAATTATGATTTATTTCCATTTCCTCTAGCAGTGTGCACACGCAGCTCCACAAAGCTGTTGGCATTTTTAACATCTATAAAAGAAAAACAAGGAAAACTGACACACACAAAAAAACTAACTTACAACAAACATGGAATGTTGCTTTGACTCTTTTATATATATAAAAAAAGACGACCCTTTTCTGCACTATCTGGTTATGAATGAAATCTTCTGTGGTGTAATTCTAGATGTGCTTTTGTGTGTTTTAACCAAGCTTGTCTTCCTGCCGTCACAGAATATACAGTACTCTAGCATCTCAACTGTACTCACTAGTTGTAAACTATTTATTGTGCTTTGACCAATCAGACATTACAGAGAGAAGTTACATACAGAAGACACATTTACCCATTCTTATTGCACTCCGAAGGACAAGGCCACTTAACTAACCTGTACTATTGTTATTTCTAATACTAACCCAAGTCATTGGCAAGCATGACGTGAAAGGCTCATTATGCAACTTGAGAAAATAGATTTTTCTACTTAAAATAAATCCTATACAGTACTTCAGTATATACAATCATTTATCGGAAAATGCTTTTTTTTCCCTTTTTTCTATCCTCCTCCTCCTCCTCTGTCATTTCCAAGTCGATCCGTCCATCTGGAGAGGGTGCACAAGCTTTACCAGTCAGCTCAGGCGTGTTGAAAAATAACATGGACCATTTAAATAAACTGTCTTATTTAAGTTGGGGGGAAAAAACATCTGGATATTCTGCTTAGAAGCTGTTGATTTCTTTTGTTTCCTTTCCAATGTTTTAACTTGACAATTCATTTGTTTATTTGTCTGTAAAAAATGTAAAACAATAAACAAAACAAAAAAACAGCAACAACAGCATTTTCAATAAAAAAAAAGCCAACATTCTTCAACCACTTTTACATCCAGGAGGACATTCAGCTTTAAGACGATGCAAAGACGACAAGTTTCAAAATAATCTTTGTAAATACAGCAATGATTCCACTGAGGACAGAAACTCCATGCGGACTGGTGTGAAAAAAAGGAACTCTTCCTGACTACATCTACCATCATGCACCACAACTCAAGTCATACTGCCGACACAGCTGTTTGGCTGTATGTAATCAATCACTGCTCCTGTCAGAAACCCTTCAAAACATCATGATTACATCTGAGTGGAAACACATGTTGTAACAGCCAATAATTATGTTGAAGATGACATCGGCGATGATGATGATTAAGGTTGATGATGATGATGATATCAATGATACTTCTTGCAATATACTCTCACCTGCCTAGATGTATTTAGCAGCATGCAGTTTGTGGAACAAAGAAAAAGAGAAATGCCAACAGATAACTTTTTGGCATACTTTATGGGTAAGTGATTTAAGTGTTCATCTTGTTTTTATGATATTTTTTTTATCTATACAATAATTGTAAATAAAGAACTCAATGTCTTTGTTCATTTAATACTATGCAAAAAGTCATGCTTTTCTGATTGTTACCCACCCTTAATCCTAGAGTGTGTTGCTGGAATGTTTGTGGTCTCAAAAGTCAGTAAAAAAATGTGATGTCAATTATTTTCTAGCTTGAGGAAAAAGTTAAATGATGAAAATGATTATTATGATACCATGAGGACGTTGACAACAATGGTGGTGACAGTGATGATGATGATGATGATGATGAACTGTGACTCTTGCTGCTTGACTGTCCCATTTACCACACTCCTGACAGGAGCGCAAGTGAAAACCATAATAAAAAGCAAAAAAAGAAAAATCACTTAATAAATCTCCCAGAGCAGCATGACCCAGCATGGTGTGTCCTGGCCCCGTGTCACATGTCCTGTTCTGATTCGTTGTGCTTCACCTCTCAGTGTCCACTTTGATTGTGTTTCCATTTTCATTGTTGTGTTCATAAAAGGTTATGCTTATAGAAGATGTTTGAGCTTTTCCGTGGGAGTTTAACACATCCACATGCCCTAAAACATCTGCCGCCTGCAGCATGCCAAAGTGTTTTAATGGGAACGGAGGGGAGGGATGGTGTTTTAAGATAAGCAGGTTTCATTTATACCATGGTCACCTTCTTAGTTTAGTATTAGCATTCTAACATGTTAACATTGGCACTAAACTCAAAATATAGTAGAGGTCGATGGGCATTCGTTTTGCAGATTAAAAAGAAAATGTGCAGGTCTTTGCTCATAAACCAAAGTGTTGCATTTATTATTTTTTTTCCCATAGATGGCTTTAGATATAAAGTCGGCCATTTTTGTTTCTTCTTTAATTTCCTCTTAATCTTTTCACAATCAAATTCTGACCTGTTCAGTCATTTAATGATTGATGGTATTTTAATGAGTCTGATTCATTATCCAACCACTTTCCTTAAAGCTATATATATATATGTTTTAAATATGTTACCTTTATAGTATTGCCCATATCACTAGTGGTTTTATTTAATGTTGTAATTATCACACTCATCGCTACACATTACTCTTCTTTTGTTACGCTCTGAGATTTTAGAGAGCTGTTGTTAGGTTTAATACACCCTATGACTTAGAAATGCTGCCGCCTGCAGCATGCTAAAGTAGGTTTGCACAGGATTGATCTCATCCTGTTTAAATGGGGACGGGGGGATGGTGTCTGAAAAACATCAGCACTGACTTAATCTTCTTTAGGTTTAATTTAAAATGCCAGTGTCCGTATGATTTTAGACTCTGTGGTTGTTGACAGGCCCAAACCGTCTGCCCATGAGAGAGGGATCAATGTGTGGCCAGCATGTGCCAAACATACAATTACTGAACATCTGAGTGATGGCTTGTTGTATAATAGAAAGGTCATAGAAGACGTTTAATCTAAATGTCTGTGTCCACTGGGGGGCAGTATTTCACTGGAGACAACGGAAGACACCATTGTTTCCCTGGTCAGCATGTAAAGTGTCTCGTAGTGGCGGGCATCAATGTTCTAAATATATAAGTAGCAGTGGACATCCTAAATATTTTTTTTTGAAGATCATCGTTGTTCAACACCTTCAGTGGAAAGACTTACAAATGTGTTTATTAAGTAGGCTAACTATCTATTGCCACAATGGAAAGTCAGCCTACAGTATGGCCCACTGATGAAAGCCCATGCTTTTTCAAACTGGGTATCTGTGTTGAAATTCTTGAGAAAAATCTTGAGGAATTGGTACCGCCAAAGAGAACGAAACAGTGTTCTTCACGAACCTCAAGGTGTTCCATTCTACTGTGTGATACGTTTATTGCCAATTTAACTTTTTTATTTATAAAGAACACAAACATCAACATTTCTGTCAGTGTGCCAGTGTTAGCCATACGGCTAATCATCAGCTGCAGTCCCTAAACAGTCAGGTGAGTCAAACCCAGGCAGCGAAGTACATAGTCTGTCATTTTAAAGAGGGTCACTACTTGATGAAGATCAAGGTTGCAGTTTTCAATAATTTTGATGAAAAGCTCACTGCTGACTTTTCGGTAGTTTTTAAACACAATATCATTGTAGCAAGCCAAGTACACAATGAAGACCCATTTACCGGATTTCTTTACATGAATCAAGTCAGCTAGAAATAATTTAAAAGTCAGTAGACGATAAACCAATTCCAGGTTGTTCCACAGCCATTTGAATGCAATTAGCAGGATGTGTGCACCTCGGCATTTTCCTACAATTAGTGCAAATGAAATAGTTTGATCCATAGAAATGATTTAAAGTAATAATTAGGAAATAACAGAAAACCATAAAGCATTACATGCAGAAACATGTTTAATTCATGTAATTTTGATGACCTGATCCTTTAAACTAGGCAAGAGGTTTAGGAGCAGACATTTACCATATTAAATGAAATGCTACTCTTACAGGTCTTACCATAGGAACACTTTCCCAATGAATACTTTCTTAAAGGTTTAGTCTGAGGAGAGGAACAGGAATTAAAATCCAGAGAATTAAGTGCATCAGCATTAACCATGCGTTAGCTTTAGCATTAGCCTGGTAGTGTGTTTAATAGCATCAGCATGTGCAGCAGTGCCTGCTGGGGTGGCGCAGCCGGTGAATATAGAGTGGGCTCCCACAGTTGGAAGATTAGCGCCCGAATGCATTCAAGTCCATGTGCGAGGGCCGATTTCCAGGAAGAATAGCCCTTTATTGGGCCCCAAGTTGAATCCTGCTGCTTCCCTTTGGCCCAAAAGAAGGCTGCAGTAACTGACAGTCCTTTACAATCAGCCAACACTGGTGGAGGTTTTGGGGCTCTCGTTCTTTTTTTCACTCTTTTTCTCCAAAAGGATTGATTTTGAAATTACTCTTTCTCAGCCCAGTGTGTGTATGGGTTGGTATATTTGTGTGCATTCGTCCGTATATGTGGTTTTGTGTATGTGTGTCTCCCCCTCACACGCACAGAGAAGGACACGCACACGTGCACACGTTTGAATGCCAGTCTTGGCAATTGTCTTAATGGGATAAGGGGAGACTATGGTTCCTGTTGGGGGGATGGGACTGTGGGAATGACATGGGAAAACACACACACACACACGTTGCATTCATGGCAATAACAGCTATGATGTCTGTTGATTCAAAGCAAAGGTGATGTGGTGACTTGTTATCTCCCAAAATACACCTCAGGGCTGTAAATACTCTGTAAACTAGCAAAAAAAAGACAACTTTCCGCAAGGCTGAGACTTATTTTTGCACAAGAAAACGCAACCATAATCAAAATAAGTAAGACTCATGCTCAGCTTGTTTTAAGTATTTATAGTTTTCAACTTTGAGATCATTTTAATGATGTTGGTTATTTCACTCAGTGCAAAAACTCTGGGCCATTTAGGGAGAATGAAAAAAGTGTCACTGTAGATTACTGACCAGGGTTTGGTTAGGGTGTTGTAATAAAGAGCTGTGACCAGCAGGGGTCATCTGTGGTATAATATTCATAAAGGCCATCATAAGCAATCTTGCTATAGTTGCTCAGCTTTTCCCAACCCTTTTGCAACACTTTAACCTTATCTACTTGTAACCTCTTGACATACTGTATAGCAGGAAGATCAAATTTGGTTGGAATGGCATGATTGAGTTAAGTATGGTGTAGGTTAGAGAAGTTCTAACTGCACCCGATTCACCTAATATTACATATGTTATCATTTATCATAGGTCATTTTTGCAAAACTGCAACCAGCAAATATTTTGTAATTGTAACTGAACGATGAATTCAATATCAGGATTATCTACAATTTGTTACACATCTATCACCTTATTGATAAATTAACTAATTAGTTAAGAATCACTAGTTGTGTCACACTTATGACTATAAATAATTAGTGAAATAGAAGTAAGACTGTGGATTGAAGTGATAACCCCTAACACACACATGTTGGCTTGCATGCATTTACGCCCAGAGACACAGACCACCCTCCATCCTCTGGTGACAGCAGATGGACAGTTTGTGATTACTATCCCACCTTTAAACCTCACAGGTATGATCGCCCCCATTCACCCGCTCATTGTGTCGATACTGAGATGTCAGCCAGCGATAATTGAAATGACAAATTCAGAGGAAGACGTTGGGGTGTCATACAGTATATCTCAGACATTTGATGATCTGAGGAGGGGGAGATGGATGGAAGACAGAGAGAGAGTCAGAGAGAGACCAGCAGCAGTCATTATTTGTATGACATATCCAGTTTGTTTTCAACACCCATGATCCATTGCACTCCTGGATGTACTAATAGCTCTTGCATCCAAAGGCTGTCTGTCAGGTGAGCACGGAGACAGATAGGACTAAGAATAGCTGAATGTATAATTGCACATCAGGTTTAATATTATCAGTCTCCTATGAGAAGTCTGCGGGGTTTGAATGAAATTAAATGATTACCTTGGTGCTCGTCGAGCCAGTTATCACGAGAGAAAATGACAGCAATCAGTTCTGACACTTTTGTCTGCATTTGGCATTTCTGTGAGAGAAATTAACTCAGGATTTATTTCAGCCCCAAATTCCTTTCAGAAAAGTGTTGAAATGTTAACTTTTTGTGACTGAGTGTCAATTTTAGAGGTCCCCTAAGAACTCATTTATTTTACACCCCCAGCCCACCTCACCAATCCATGTACATCTGACTTTATTATGTTTGCTGCACGGTTTCCTTTCCCTCAATGCTCAGAGGCTGTTTTGTGTTATGGCTTTAGTAAAGTTCATTCAGTCAACATGTCTTCCAAAACATGTTGTGGTCATTCACTTTTCTTTAAATTAAAGATTTGTTGAATTATTAATGAGAGTGAGGCTCTTCAGCCGTGCTATCGTTTCCACAAGACTGTACTTAGACACAGTGGGGCAGCTCAAAATTATGTTATAATCCATTATTAGTGGAGATCAGAAATTACAGAAAATGAGGGCTAGACAGATGTAACCAACATGTCCACCCCTCAACCGACAAAATTAAAATGTTTACCTTACTGAATGAAAGTTTAGGGATACAGTATGTGATAACAATTCTTCCTGTGGTATACTGTAAATGCGGTCAACAGATTTCATGGCAACCCATCCAAAATGTGTTGATACATTTGACTTAAAATCACAATGAGACATTAGAGAAAACATTGGGATCAACAACTTAATGAGATATATCCCCTGAGGACGATGAATGCTCATGACAATTCATTGGATCTTTGAGATATTTCAGTCTGGAACAATGTTGTGGACCCACTGACCACCATCCCAATGGTCTTGGTTCTGCTTAATCAATCCATTCAATCCATCAATTGTCCTGATGTCAGTCTGTCAGAGAAACACTATACCCAAAAAATCTCAAGACAAACCACCACTCACAAACACAACGGCATCAAAGCTAGTTTGGCTTTGCCCACATTTGACCCTGAACAGAAGTCAGACAGAAGTGTGGGAGCACCTCTGGGATCTGCAGTGCTTTTACATTTTTAATGTGCAGCGGTATGATTTTTTTTGCTGTGCTTACACCGTCTGCCACATCCAGAAGGAATGTTCAATCATTGTGAACTTTCAATTATTGGAGTCAGATACGTAACACTTTGTCAACAACTGAACAAAAACAACAGAGCAATCTGGTGAAGTTAACTGCTTGACTCACTCTTGAGCAAATAACAATATCCCAGCAGCATTTATTAAGGACTTCAGGGTTGTTCAGTATTGAGTACTCAGTAATGTGACACTATGTTTTTCAATACATTAACAAAATTGTCATTATTAGAGGAAATTCACAGCAGGAGAGCATCAAAAATAAATGTTATACGTTTCTATGTAGTTAATATTAAACCCCTATAAAATATTTCGAACTGGTATCACCTCTAGTACCTTCGCAAACGAAGTTAGGTTTACAAAAGTGTTACGGCCTTGTATGTATGTTTTTCTGTAATTAAGTAACGGCACACTATTCATAACAACTGGTGTGCAGATTAGGCCAAGGAACAAATGTTTTGGGTGATTAACACCGTACACAATGGAGCAACTTCCAAACTCTGAACACTGGGGACATCTGAGGAGCACACAAACGCAGCATTGCATTTATTTGCGATTCATGTGCATTATGTCCATTTATTTGCATTATTCATTCAATTCTCCTTCCCTTCTCCAGCTGCTTTTAATCAGGCGTCAAATTATGATTATGGGCGTTCAATCTTTGAGTCAACAAATTAGATTTTGCCACAATCTTCATCAGCCAATCATAGTGCTGCTGTCCCACTTTAAATCTGTTACCATCTCTCCGCTGTCATTTTGGGCAAAATCATTGTTGCCCTCCTCCACCCACCCCATTCACCTCCAGTCGATATCCAATGCCCAGGTTGAGCTCATCAGAAGACAAATCCAGGTTTTCATCATTCTCTTCTTCTCCTCATCACCAGTGTGTAGACCCCATGTGGGGTTCCCTATTCTACCTACAGCGCCCTAGAATATATGATATGAACATTGAGTGTAATCACTTAGATTATGCACATTTATCATCATCTTTTGCACATCTCACTAAATATTATTACCCTCAGAAATAAGTCTGTCCTGAACTATAGTGTTGTGCAGAATCCACTCCTAAACTGCAGTTGTGTCTGTGTTGCTGCTTTGCATGCTGGTACGCTAGCACTAGTCTCTAATAGTTTTAATATTCAGCATACTGATATCAGTCTTCTCAGCTCTGTTGGCATGTGTTGGTGTTGCTGGCAGGTCTCACTCACTACTGGGTGGCCTGGTTGGTAGCTACTCAACGCTCCGCTCTTGCCAAGCAGAGAAGCTATTGGACTCAGAAAGGTGAGGTCAGTGTGTGTGTGAATGTGTGTTTGTCTGTGTCAGTGCATGGCCACGTGTGTTTGTGACTCAAGCTTACAGTAATTATCACCGATCATACTATTATCTGATACTGTCACATCATTGTTGTGAATGTAAATACTATCTTTTATTTGACACCAGACTAAAAAGAAACGCTGAATTCAATGGACTGAATGGAGGAAGTGGATTGGCTGCAGCTAGTGTGTTGAACCTGTGTTTGGGATCTGTTGCGCTGGGCTTTTTTGTCTTGCATTTCCCCTAGCCTCTTTTCTCTTCACTTTCCCTCGCAGTTTCTTTTTGTTGTTGGTGAAAATCGTGCATCAATGCAGTCTCAGGCTTTCACAGTGAAGTGACCCGTGTTTAAATGTCCGAGGGGCATTTTGTTGAATTGCTCAAACAAATTGCTGTTGATATGAAGATGTGGGGGTGGTGTCTCTATTGGGGTGCAGGTTTATATGCACGGGAAAGCATGAGCATTGCATGGCAATGAATATGGCTGAAGTCATAGCTTTTGTCAGTCAATCTTTTTGTTCTTCCTATGGATGGGCTCGGTTCCAAACATGTCAAACATATCAAAAGCAGATCAGGAAATGACTTCCATTCAAAAATCCTCCTAATGAATAACGTTTAGAGCTCAGTCAAGAAGACAGGGTTACTCAATGAGCTGACTGAGGGTGTTTGGCCAAGTTCTCTGTCAACCAATCACTTTAACTGAGTGACTTTCAGTTTCTGCACACATACACATACACTTAATACAATTGAACAGACCTTTTAACAGTGCTTACTTCTAATTACGAAAGTGCATAGGGCCCCCACAAATCCTTTAAAAATAAATAAATAAAGTTGTTGGTAAACATATATGTAATGGCCCCCGACCAGGCTCCCCTCAATGGAAAAGTATGCCAAGCCAATCAACACCTCTCTCTGAGATAATAGCCAATGACACAATGGGTAACACAGATGGACAACTTTAACTGAATTAAAACCAAACTAATTAAGCCTAACGTAACGTCCACACGGTTCTGTCGCGTGCTTCAACGGAGACGCTTCCCATTCACTTTGAATGGGGTGACGTCAAGCTTTGCCGAACTGCATTGTGGTTCCGTCGCGTCGCTTTGCCTCCGTTGCGAAAAGTTGCGAAAAGTTCAACTTTTCAAGCGCCGACGGAAGCGCCAGACAATCAAATCATATGCCAGTACAACCGCTAGCCAATCAAACCGCGTGCTTGTGTGTCCGGGGCGGGAGATTAATGTGATTGGTTGTTGGTCGCGCGCCAGACACGCCCACCGGCAAGCTTCAACGCGACGGAACCGTGTGGACATACCGTAAGTCCCCCCCATGACATGGCAGCACATGATTTAAGAAACCTCAGCCCTCAGACACTCCTTTTGCTCAACCAGGAAGTACCTCCCCCAAGAACCACAATAACAAAAAGACTGAGAAACAAATTATGAATATGACAACATCAACTGCCTGTGTAACTGCAGTGCTAAACCATGTGATCTTCATCCAGAAATGTAAGGTTAAAATATATTACCTGATTCTAAATCAAATAAACTGATTATAATTGTTTTGGTGTTGTTTTTGAAAATGAGCCTGTAAGTAAACACACACTCAACTGCCATGTAAGTACAAAAATGCACATATTACAGTTATAACACCAGACATGCAGATCATCTGTGGATAAAACCAGCATTTAGCGCATACTGTAGGTTGCTCTGAAATGTAGCACTTTCAGTTTAACCACTCTATCAGTTGTATTTAGGGTTTATACTTCAATTGTTTCAGTATTTAAGATGTTATAAAATGTTCAGCAGCAACCCCTACAAGTTAAATTATGTCTTTTGTACTTTAAATATGTCAAGGTTCCGTTCATAATAGCTTTAATTTGAGCAGAATTCCTTATGTCACACATACTGTACTACTGTCACATGAGGATCTTAACATTACAACGATTACAAGATATTCTGTGTAAAGCATAGACTGTATATATAAAGGTGTAAAGGTAAGTGCCTGTTCTGGTGAGTAATAGGTGTTTCATTAAAAATGTGCTATAGTCTACTAAATATGTCCAAAGAAGCAGATTTGTACATTTTATCTGTTAAGTCCGTTACAAATATGTTTTTCAGTTCTTGCTAATGTTGAATATAAGCACTGACAAACTGCTCAGAAGCCAACAATCAAAATCAATGCATAGTGTTGCTAAAGTTGTTGTTACACTTTGTTGCAAAATGAAGGAGAAACAGAACTTTTATGTAAAAAAGAGCAACTGCATTGTTCCATGTACATCCACTTAAGCAAAATAAATGTGTACTATAGAGTGATTCGTCAAATGATGTGATAGTAGGACGGCAGATATGCAGACAGGTGGCATTATCCACTCTCCTCCTCACTCTCAATTTCTCGTTATGCTTCTCTCTTTACTGTCTTTCTGCTTATTTGTAAAGTACTTACTTATTTTTCTCTCTCAATCACAGCACCTTGTAAAAGACTGATGACATGATGTATCCTAGTAACAAGTTGTGTTTGTTTTTCCTAACTGGACAGCAAAGTGACTCTGTTCATCCCGAGTCTAACAACCAATGGCACAAGTTTGTGGTCCCATAGGAGCAAAAGGCCAACCCTTTTGAAGCATCTTGCTTGTACTGGAGTCGGCAGGCCAGACGGATAATGGTTAAAGAGAATGACCTGGAGACATCTTGTCAACACACCATCCAGTGTCGGAGTGAAAGGTTTCTCTATTTCTAACAAGACAGTGTCTCTCCCATAGTAGTTCAGAACTCACATTCAATCTCCCTTAAGTGTTAGAATGTAATGAGGTTGTTTTGTGTACTATCATCACCACACTGCAGCTACATCGAGCGAGCACTTTTTCAAGAAATAAATGTGTCACTTTTTACCAATCATATAAAAGCGCACAGAAGCATGAAAACAGGAACATTATACGGAGCAGCATTCCCTCTCTGATAATGTTGTACAGGGCAACATAAATAGAGGACTTGACTCTGCCCGAAAAAGCACAGTGAGTGTTTGCCAGCCGCTTTGGGTGGCCGTACTTTTTATGCAGGGCACTTCCTTTAAGCTTCTAATGACGTGTGACCCTTGCGTGAAGAGATCCTTAGAGACTAGGTCAGGCTTTTGGAGTCAGGGAGTTCCTAGTGCACCGAGTCTATCACGCCCGGAGACCAGGCAATCTACTTGTGTAAGCACAAACCCTATAAACTCCTTTTTAGGACATAACTGAAACTTGTTCTTCAAGCAGCATGTATTATTAAGACAAATTAATTACATTTGGTGGTTTGACGTTTCAGACAACTTATGATGATTCTAATCTGTAACCCTATATTTGCCAATGCTGATGTATCAAGCTCTAATACAGACTTGATATTAAAAATAAATAATAAATGCTTTACAGTAGGCCTACATGTAGTACACATTATTTTTTACATATTGTTATTGAGTAATCATGGAAAAAAGTCAGGATTTTTTAAGATCAAGTTTGAAATTTGAAAAATTTGAAAAATTTGAAAAATGTGAAGTTTTGAAAGTTTGAAACCCTGCTTCTTGCACAATGCTACCTCAAGATTAGTAAAGCTGACTTGAAAAAAAACATGTAGGCCTAGGCCTAGAGGAAATGTCCAGTTTGTTTTAACATGGGTCTCTTCCTCATCATTTCAGAAATTCTTACAATGGGTCATGCTAACTTTGCTAATGTAACTTGTCATTGCCATTATGGAACTCGAAATTAGCTATTTAAGCTAGGTGCTTGCTTGGTGTTCTACTTGCCAACTTGCAAGCTAACCAAACTAGCTGCCTATTCATCTGCAAACACCAGTGTCTGTGGCTGGTTGCATTTTAAATCTACAGCTTTAAGGTAGACTATAGACATGATATGAAGGTATATTTGCAGGCTACATAATTGACCCTTTTTGCTTTTCTTATCATCTAGGCGACTGTGAAGGCTGGCCTATGCCACATGTAAACCAGATTGGGCAGGTGTAATCATTCAAGAAACGACTTCATAGTGTTATATTTTTTAGAGAAACTCCAAAGTTCCTGTTTAAACTTCCAACAAACACACGTCTAACTGGTGTTGTGCCCGTATCCCCATGTCACCCTGCTCCCTGGGCCGTGGTTACGCTGATGCGAGAGCTAGAGTGGTTACCACCTGGCTTTTATCCAAGTGGAGGCGCTTGAGAGTGGACCGCTTGGAGAGTGGGAGCGCAGTCGCAGGTTATCCATCGTCCGGTGCAAATATCTACCTTCACTCTGTCTGGGATCATCCTTTATATAGACGGGAGACTCAACAACACCACTTTTACTCAACGCGGATCCAGATTGTTCTCGTTTTCCTCTTTGTGTTTTTTTTTCACCGCCCTGATCAGGCTTAACCACCCTGTGTTTTTGTAAAGCCAATTGTTAGTGCGCATCATCGCGGGAGCCAAAAGGAGCTTTGCCACTGTTCAATAGGAGACTGGTGAGTGAAGCCACTTAATGCTCATGCCTCTGACTTATATTTGAATGATCAGATATGTTTTAGTTTGTTGTGTTGTTTTTTGATCGACTACAGTATAACTTTCTTACTCATGAACATACAGGTAGTGCAGTAGATATTGTTAACTGGGTTGATTGATTTTAAGTTGACTGTATGTCCACTAATTATGAAGTTATTGTTATGATGTATAACAATTAAATTACAGTGATATCAAGCAGTAGAGCTAGTCAGTGTTCTTAAAAGTTATTAGTTTAGTTGCAGGATGCTTAATGTTAAGTTTTCTTTGTATCTGCCCACCTACAAGCCTCCTCATTCTGGTCTGACAGCATTAATGTAAAATGTCTGTTTTCTGCTCTTCTTTATTTTATTCATGATGTTGTTACCCTTTAGTTAAATGAATAGGTAATGGGGTAGCACACTTTAAACCAAGCTGCTCATTTAAAAAAAAGAAAAAGATATGGCTTATTAAAGAACCATGGTGTTACATAATACAGTAAGTGAAATACATCTGACTTCTTTCAGTTTGTTTGAAACTTCACATATATAAGTGTGGACTGTTCAATGGGCGTGGTTTTGCATTAATGGGAATGTCCCATTCAGATATTCCATGAAAGACACAAAGTCAGGAAAAAGTCACTTGGATCCAGGTTTTGGTTATGAGGTCACCTTTTATAATTCTTCTGTCCTTGTGTTTTCTCTCTCTCTCTCAGCGGGCTGCTGGAGCGTCATGCCAGCTGAGAAGAGCGGGCCCGTTATAAACGGTAAACCAGAAGATGGCAAAGACCCGGAAGGGTCCAGCTCAAGTATAGAGAAGGGGCCGTACAATGAGAGGGGCCAGTGGAACAACAAGATCGAGTTTTTCCTGTCTGTGGCTGGAGAGATCATCGGGCTGGGCAACGTCTGGAGGTTTCCTTACCTCTGCTACAAGAATGGAGGAGGTAATGAAGTTTGCTTTGTCGGTTCTAAAAGGATCAACATACACTAAGTAATACAGGTGCTAGGAGAGGTTGTTGTATTATACCATTAGTAGATCTCACTTGAAGGAGGACATCAGACAGAGAGGAATGGAATGGCACATTTATAGAGAAACAAAAACCAGCAATATCACCTCTGATTAAATACATAGGTAGGACAGAATTTGGTCAGTAAAATGTAAAAGACACATTACTGAGTGAAAGAGGGCAAAGGTGTTTTAAAATATGAGGGTCTTTATTATTTCATCCATTATGCAATAATAACAGAGGTAGGTTTGCTCATTAGGTACCATTAGAAAGCACAGTATGCATCCATTCTTCATCCGAAAAAGGTCATTTTACATTAGAGTGGTATCATAGTCAGTGCTTTCATCTGAATTTTGAGAATCATTGCTTTCATAATCGATAAATGTTTCTTTTTTGGGGTTGAAGATTGTTTTGAACTATTATAATGTCATACACCTTATTCATGGTATCCATTCTCTGCATTTGCCTTTGTGTTCATAAAGGTGCGTTCTTCGTCCCATATGTCATCTTCTTTGTGTGCTGCGGTATACCCGTGTTTTTCCTGGAAACTGCCATGGGTCAGTTCACCACTGAGGGAGGCATCACCTGCTGGAGGAAAATCTGCCCGCTGTTTGAGGGTGAGAAAATATATCTGTTATTGGTGTGTGCTCAGGATTTAAATAATTGATCAAATTACAATACAAAGACAAAGTATTTGGGGCTTAAGAACTCAATTATTGCTCATTCACTATAAACACTGCTTTAAAAAATGTATTTCCTCATGATGATCATCTGTACCTGTACAAACTCCTACAGGTTGTTCTACTGTCAGTCACTGCAGCTGTGAATCCTTGCATGTTAGAGTTATTGAAAATCGCTACAGTTTTGAATATCTGTAATCTGTATGTCTTTGCGTTTTCAGGTATTGGCTATGCAACGCAGGTGATTCAAGCTTATCTAAACGTGTACTATGTAGTGATCCTTGCCTGGGCCATATTCTACCTCTTCAACTGCTTCACCACCGAGCTGCCGTGGGCGTCCTGTGGTCACTACTGGAACACAGGTAGGAGGAGGGAACATCAGATATAAGACAACATTATCCATAACATTGTGCATCTTTTTTATTTCAAGAGTAAAACAGATAATGCGTCCTAGGATTTAATTTGCAATGCCATATCTGCATCATTACCTGCTATTCGCTCTCAAATATAATAACACGCCATTTTGTATCAACAGAGAACTGTGTCGACAGCTATGGAGAAAATGCCACCAACATTACAAACCCCAACACAACCTTTCCAGTCATTGAGTTCTGGGAGTGAGTACAACTTTTGATTACATGTTCATTAGTTTTCATCTGGGTGCAAAGTGCCAATGCAAAGCATGCTGATGGCTTTCATCTCTGAAGGTTTGCAGTATCAATCACAGTTTGTATAAAAACAACACAAGGAGATGCTTTGTCAGTTCAGGCACGTGTCAAGTCCTCTTTTAATGTCATTATCTACTCAAATGTTGAAATCTGAGTCAAACCCCCCAACTTTCTCCAAATAATTAGTCAGCCCTTTTTTATATATTTGTGTGTCAACAGGCTCTGGTAGGCCAGCTGTCTCCAAGCTAGAGCCATGTGTGTGGCCTTGTCAGTGTGTAATGCTGACCACACTTCCTGTCTCGCTGCCAGTGGCTGTGTTTACATTTCCTTTTAAAAGAAAATCTATAATTTATATATTGCTGTCAAGTAGCTAAATTAAAATTGTAATCCGTGTTTTCGTGTCAAAATCCAAATGATTTACATGATTTGTGTATTGGTAATGAAAACACTAGATTCAAGCCAGCAACATGAACCTTACTCCAGAGAAAAGACACAGCCAAAAGACAACCACCATGTTGTTGGCACGAATAGCTGGCTCTTTGCCATGAAGGACTGTTATGTGTTGTACTGTAAGTACAGCATAAACAAACTTTCATATCAGAGCAGGATGTTACACTCGTCTTATATTAATATGTAGGAGCTTGAAAATCATTTAAAAAAACAGATCAATTAGATCCCTGAAAAATAGTTTGATAGATTGATAAACACATGTTTGTATGATTTATTTCTGTACTGATGTGCAATAGTATAAAAAGTGTGTCACTGCTGTAGCGATTTGTCAGACTGAACTGACCAAGACTTTAATGCAGACTTCCAAATCGAGGAAACATTTTTATTTTTTTTGACCTGGCCTGTGGCCGGCCACCAAGAACATGTCACGATGATCAATGGCCGGTCAGGAGCTCCGGGGGTGAACTCGGTGGCAAAGATTTGGCAGCACCATGTAGTTCTGTAGCTGTTCTCATCCTCTATCAATGCTGTTGCCTAGCTTTGCTTCAAAAGACAGGAAACTCTCTGATGAATAACCCCCGCCGACAAGCTTTGATGTCATAATCGCTGATAATGTGCCCTGTAATGTGCACCTGCACGGCACACCTGTAGGTGTATCACAGGGAAGAACTTTTTTGAATCGACCGATACTATGAGTCATACACTAAAAGCTATTGGACTCTTTTGTCTTGAAATCAACAATTACTAAATACAAATATTTGTTTCCAATTTAGTTTTTTAATCCGCAGTGCGGATCATATTTTTCTAAATCGTATCACATTGTGGTTGCTTCCTCAATCGCCAGGCTGAATTACATTACCCTTTGTATAGAGCTAATTCAAGTTAACGTTTATTCTTTATCATCCTTCCTCTGTGTTGTCTAACACAGTTTGCACTTAACACATTAAGAATGATATTAGAAAGTCTGCAGAGGCTCTACGTGTTATGTTTACAAAGGCTTCTTCTTATGTCACACGTGCGTATGAACTAAATCAAATGGTAAGTCATCTGTGTTTTCTGTGCCAAATCAGGCGCAGAGTTCTGAAAATATCAGATGGTATTGAGCACATGGGGGGAATGCGCTGGGAGCTGGCCATGTGTCTGGCCCTGGCCTGGTTCATCTGCTACTTCTGCATCTGGAAGGGACCCAAGTCAACTGGCAAGGTGAGACAATGCGTAATGCACGTTTACCATGTGTGTGTTAGTGTATGTGCGGTTTGAACCCCGCAAATAGACAAAGTAGTAGCATTAGTATTACATGGTGTTATTTTGTTAACACTGCATCCAACTCATGATGGAGGGATTACTATGTGTCTGCATGCTACTATGCAGTTACTGACCATTTTCATTCAGCAGTTTTAATGTTCGTCTTGCACACTAAAACAGCCACAATCTATAGCTCTTTCCCTCAAAACAACACTCTCACAGAGCCAAATGCATTCCCTCTGCAAATAGAGGACAACAGGGGTGTCAGCATCACCCTCTTCTACCTTTCCTCCCATCCCTCTATCCATGTTAATGTCCTCCTTGAGTCCCTGCTAGCAGCCTTGAGGTGGACGTGGGGACTCTGCACCCTTTAGAAACTCCTCTCAGAGTCAATGAGCCAGAATGAGTGAAGAGATAGTTTGGAGTAAAAAAAGAGAGGGAATAAATAGAGTAAAGTAAAAAAGAGGAGAGGTGTGTGAGGAAAATGGCTTCACATTGTACATGACGGGGGGGGGGGGGGGAAACATTGAGGTGGCAATGCCTATATCTCCCTGAGTGTCTTTGTCTGGCTCTAAAGTAAGAGGGGAGAAGGCTTCTTCGGCTGGGCTTTAGCAGCCGGTCCAAGATTGATTCCTATATTCACTGGAGGAGAGGAGAGCGTTCATGAGGAGCATGCAGAGTACACCCTCAGCCTCTGCCTCTTCTGCCTCTCTCTCTCACTCTCTCCTGCTATGAGAAATAAAACTACAGCTCGCCCGTTGTAAGAGAGAGGTGCTTTCTTCTCAACAGACCCTACAGCCCATTCAGTTCCGACTCTGCTAAGCTGTTTGCTTTTGTTGGTTGTGTTTGCCAGCCATTCTCACATTTAAGCCGTCCTGTTAGATTTACGGCGAGGCAGGGGCAAGTTTGACCAGTACATTTGTGGTGGCTTAAATGTTTACCCATGGTGAGCTGGATGGAGCATGTGGAACATCAAAAGTTCATGGAGCGATTGAATATTGTCCTTTTCATCTCCAGAGAGATCGAGAGAGAGAGGGCGTGAAGGTTTAGGATGTGTGATCGTTTTATTTGACAAATTAAAGGAGGGGTTTGCCCGGCAGGAGACAACTTTTCCCACACTCTCCCCTGTAGGCTACTATAGGATTACCAGAGTGAGAGAGAGCACAGTCTCACTATGTCTTCAGTCTTTACTGATCAAAACTACTGTAGGATTTTTTTGGATATTTTATTTGAGGTTTTAAGATGAAGAATGTTTAGTATAATCAAAGCAGAATGTCGCCGTGTTATGATATATTGAGGGTAAAATTAAATGTAACTTCTCTGCAGTTCGAGTAAGGAATAACCTGCATGAAATGCTTCAAAACCTGCAACAATATGTTTGTTTCCCACTTAAAAAACGAGTTTCCATTCACAAAACTTCTGTTTGCAGTTGTACTGTGATGTGACCAGGGATGTACGTGCAATTGAAGTGAGCATGTAAGTGAGCGTTGAGGCCCGTATTTGTGAATGGTCCACTTCTTTGCCTGTAGTATATGCACACCCATTTCACTGTTGTGAGTGAAGTGTGTGTGTGTGTGTGTGTGTGTGTGTGTGTGTGTGTGTGTGTGTGTGTGTGTGTGTGTGTGTGTGTGTGTGTGTGTGTGTGTGCGTGCGTGCGTGCGTGCGTGCGTGCGTGCGTGCGTGCGTGCGTGCGTGCGTGCGTGCGTGCGTGCGTGTGTGTGTCTGAGAGAGTGTGTTTGTGTGTGTACACTCGTGCACTTCTGTGCGTGCTTCAAAGAACAGCACATTTTCCCACACTGCCAGCATCACTCCTCTGGGCTTCTCCTGTTTAAGAGACGGGGCCAGAGGAGCCTTCTTTTCTTTTCAGTCTCCTGGCCTGGCTCTGTTCTGTCCTGTTCTGCCCTCAATTGGACTTTGACTGGATGCCAGCGAGCCAGGGGATGTATGTTGCCCGCCTCTGCCTTCCAAGAGACCAGGGTCTTTGTTCAAGGGGTTTCTAAAAGTCTTGAGATGTCGGGCACAATTCTGCAAAACCTGAATAGTTAAATAAAAAATAAGTGTTGGTTTGATGGTTAGCAAGTTCTAGCTACTGTACTGGGCTGAATTAACTGTATTATAGTTGACTCTAGTGCTGTGCATGACACCTTAATAGATGTACTGTATACTTACAAAACATGAGATGCAAAAACGAATACTAATGTACTCCTTGTTCTAAGTTCTTCTCACATATCTCTCCACTCATGTTTCTTATCCAGTCTAGATGTGTACATTCCTTCAATGCCCTCTCACCCTACTGTCTGAGAGGTTATCTTGTTATCATTGAGCTGTCCTGTAGTTGTGGCACTTGTTTTCTTTATTGAATGGACGAGGAGGTGGACATGTTGGTTATAGAAAAACATTTTTCAGCTGTGACCATCATACGCAGGTTTTTTTTGCTCTGCACAACTTCTGGCAGTGACTCAGTGTCAACTGTGATCTGTCCATTGATAAATATTTCAAATCTGTGCATGTTTATACCTGCAGGTTGTGTATGTGACAGCTACCTTTCCTTACGCCATGCTGTTGGTCCTGCTGGTCAGAGGAGTGACGCTGCCAGGAGCGTGGACGGGGATCAAGTTCTACCTCTACCCGGACATGTCCCGTCTCTCTGACCCTCAGGTAGGCCTGGACCCTCTGTATCTCTCTCAATGTACTGGTAAACGGGTCAAACATATCTGCTTCCTTCCATCTATTAAAAAAACGATACCCATTGGCTAGCTGTATAAATCAAAAATATACTGGTGTATAACACTTTTTAGCTGCAGGTGGCGCATTTGTCAAAGTTGAATAGTCGGATAATACTGCTCTTGTCTGTAGATGTAAGACATCATATTTACAGATAAGACTCTGCAGAGTGGCTGCTTTTACTTTCCCTTTTGCTGCTCTTTCTGAACTACACAAAAAAAAACACATCCGGTTGTTGATGTTTTTTAATGCTGCACATCAAGTAAGCACCTAACCTTATATAAGACACGCTAAATACTGTACATAATACACACATCTTTGAAACATGACCTATACATCTACTCCCTTCTATGTTGTTATTGTTTCCTCTGTTTATCATTTAAAGCAGCAATAATGTTAATTTGATTGGTTGACTGAGTCCAATTGCACTTTGTTTAAGCTATGACTGTTTTATCTTTGAAAGAACAAACTATATTTATACATATATAAACGTTTTAAACTTTTGCCGTAATTTCTACTACCCAGTGGCAGTTATACAACTCTGGCTTAGTAATATGGAGCCAAGATTATTATAGCAGAGCTGACACTTCATGCCTGTGATGAGATGATCAAAGGTCAAGAAAATTGTGAGCTTTCAGAGGATGGAGAAGAGCAAAAGTTCAGAATTTGAGGCTAATGGAGGTGATGCATTGATGTATTACACACACACACACACACACACACACACACACACACACACACACACACACACACACACACACACACACACACACACACACACACACACACACACACACACACACACACACACACACACACACACACACACACACACACACACACACACACTGATCTGACTCCTTGACCTTGCCTGGAAAAAGCAGACAGCTTGGGTCGCTAGGCAACAGAGCTCAAGGCAATGTCAGTGGAGGGGGTGTCATGACAACATGAATGAAGAAAGATGAAGAGTTTCAGTGAAAAATAGAGAACAGATCAGAACACAGGAATACTAGTTCCATGGTCAGTGTTCGATTGAGATTGTTTATTGTAGTAGATATATGGATAAATAGATACATTTGCATATTTTTTACTGGGGAAATCAAATATTAACACTAAACTATTGAAAAAAACAATATGGAACAATTTTAAGTTCTTCGCATTGGAAAACTTTCTGACATGACTTTGGTATTGACCATTCATTTAATATTTTCCCCCAACGGAGATTGTCCAATCACAGCTTGATGACTGTAACTTGGCAAACCTGCAAGCTTGTTATTGATGTATGCATGGGACCCCAACACGACCAACATTGGGCATTTTACACTTTTTACAGTTTTACTATTTTTTAAAACTTAAAGACAAAATTGTCACAAAAGGATTATCTTATTTAGATGCAATTGTTGGCATGCCTGTGCAGCTAAGTAGCTTTCTTCCTGAAGCAGCTATCTATCATTCGGTTCCTTCTTCCTGCTCCTTTTCGGTCAATGGTGTATTTACAGAGACATGTTTTGTTAACAATGATTATACATTAAGTCGTGCATACCATGAACGGAACAAATAAAAATGAAATGAAAAAAAAAAATGAAAGGTTCAAGAATGGATCACATCACTAAGTTTACCAATGAGATAGCTTTAGCCTCACACTTACTAGGTAAATATCATGTATAAAGCCTTCAGTGCAAACTAAAGAATCAGCTAGAAACATAATCGGCTTGAGACAGCTTACCAACTAGCTAGCTATGTTAGCTCAGCTGATAAACAGCTGATAAACTCTTCTGCTGACATTTCAGCAGGCAAAAGTAATGGTTGCAAGCTACAGAATGAGAACAAAATCAGTTTTGATCTGCCACTTATCATTGTAAGATGCAATGGATGTGATGACAAGGAACATTACAGCCCTGGAAACAATTGAGTCAGTGTGTAGTTGTTCTGTCAAGTAAGACCATTCTTTATTTTTCGTTTGTACAAAGCAGCTCCTTGTGGTAGGAAACTGTGTTGAGAACATTTTGGCTTGACTTGGACTAAATGATACATTATTAAAAGACTACAAAAGAAACTCTTGATAAACTGCCAGTTCACATTTATATCATTGCATTTCAATTCACAAAAGTAAGCCTCAGTGATGATGGCAGAATGTAATTATTTTTCCCAGTTGTTGTCCAGTGAGATAACTGTTGCATCTGTAAAAGTAGTAGAACTAGAAAAAGAGAAGCAGGGATACAGATAGATGGTGAACAAGTGAGACACAACAGAAACAAAAGACTCAAGCAGGCACAGAGAGACTGAAGGATGGTGATAAAGAAGCGCTGCTGTTTGGCAGAGGAAGACATTACTTCTGACACCAATGTTAAATTAGCTTCCTCAGGGACAATCAAGGCTCTGTTCTGTTCTCCAGGCTGTGAGGAGTGTGTGTGGCTGCGTGTCACCCGCTCTTTCTACACCCCTAAACTCCATCTTGCCTCCCCTACTCTTTTCTTTATATTACCTTTCTCCCCCTCTTGCTCACACGCCAGCATGCACTTTGCATCACTTCCCTCCTATCCTTCTTTGTTTTCTTTCCATGCCCTGTACATGAAAATATATTGCTTTTAGTGTCTTTTCCCCAGCCTCTCACTAGTCAAACAAACCTTGTAATTCCTTGCTTATTTCCAGAATCAAAATGGTCTTCCCTTCGTATTCAAAAATAGCAAGGCCAAGGATATTGTTGTGTTGGTACCCTCCTTCCTCAAAAAAGACTAACAACCAGACATAAGCAAGACAGTTATATAATACGCCTTCTTGGTAGACTTGTTAAAGACTCACATGTTCAGCTTAATACCTGCCCAGCACCAAGTTAAAGCGTTTTACCAACATTATTTGGAAAAAACATTAGACAAGAATGCTACATGACAGCAGCAACATGCACATTTGTAAAATTACAATTAAGACAGCCTTTATCCTCTGTCATATTTTATCCTGTCTCTAATCGTATAATGTGTAGCTAGCTGTGTGTTTAGCATTTGGTTACATCACATTATCTACTGCATGCAGAAAGATGCGTATGCAGAGTTTTCAAGTTCATCTGCTAAAGGAGGACAGTGTTTCTGTCTTTACTTTGAAACTAAGTTTGACACATATACTGTAGTTACGAGCATTATGTACTTTTTTAAGTAAAGAAGGACAAGAAAACATTTGACTGTTTAGCTGAACCTAAAGAACATCCCTTGTTTACTCAATGTCGAAGGCCTGCAACATCCGTACATTGCGATATAACTTGATGAATATTCGGTACATTTAAAATTACATTTATGAGGAAAATCTGGCTTATTCATTTCAGCCAAATATGCTGTTGCTCTTCATATATAAATATCTAACCTTTGAATACAAAGAGTGGGACTTGAGGAGCACCGAGAGCAGGACATTTACATTACAAGACCGCTATCTTATGGTCAATGTCATCGAGCTTTCACACAGTAGGAACGTTTCCTGGAGCCACAGTCTCAACATTACCAAACACAAGCTGGCCAAATTAGGCACAACATCAACAAGTGATTCTCTCTGAGCCTGGGCCTTTAACGTTTCCCTGTGCTGTGCGGCCATCAGCCGAGGGTGAACTAAAGGGAACATTAATGAACATTAGGAGAGAAAGGCCTGTTCTTCCACAGGAACAGTCCTGTGTTTGTGAGGTCACAGAAGTTACCGTGGTTACTCCCAGGAGGGAACGAAGACCGTGCGTTTGTTAATTGTTTCTCGGTAGGGAAATGAGATTAGTTGCTGAATGGTGATGTGAGAGAGTTTTCAAAGAGCCATGCTGCATTAGGTTTGAATTCGCTAGCACACCAGGCTATCCAGCGGGTTTAAGGGTCCTGTGCTAAACTACAAACTAGTTTTATAATGCACATTTTACTGCTTCACTGCCTCAGTGAAGAACCTTACATGTGTAAATCCACATGCTGCCCATGAATCAAAATACTGTGAATCATGTCCACATTATAATAATTGGCTAAATAGAAGGTAATTAAGCTTTTCAATTATACTTCATATTGAATTGCTTGTATTAATACAGGAAATATCCAGAAGCTTTCCCTTCAATATAGTACATGGTGGAACAAGCCAGTACCCTAAAGAGGATTAAACAGATTGAGAGATTGAGAATAGCGATCTTTAATGATCGCTGCTGCATAGAAATATACTCACAGACATTTCATCTTTGCAGCTAATTATTGACCAACAAGTCTTCATACAGTAAACGTCAAAATAGGTTGTTTGTCAGTGTCATAGTCACATGTTGTTTTGTGAGTTACATCATGTAGCAAGCTCCTTCCCCATTCAGTACCTGGAGAGGACACTGATTCTTTAAATAACCCCACACAACATCCGAATGTGTTGGCCAGCCCAAAAATAATTAATAAAGTATGTGTAACTTCCAACAGTTTTGTTGTTGAGATTTTACAATTCAACAGTTTTTCTTTTTCTGTAGCTTTTAATAGATTCAAGTATTTGACAAATTATCACCATACTTACATATATTTGAATGACTCAGTCTATGCTACACAAATTAGCATAGGTTAAGTGAGAAGTTCAAGTTCCACAAAAATATTCTGAATACAGTACGTAGGTTTGTTTATCATAACATAACCTGTTAAACTTCTAGACACAAAGCAACACAGTTGCAAATGTTGAATTTCAACCTACAAGCTACAAATACCAATCCAAAATGTACAAACAATGACAACCAATGCCAATGCTAATATGTTAAAGTTATATAGACATTGATACATTTGTAAGACTCTTCACCATTTACATTTAGCGTGTTAGCACCAGTTTACAGTTTTTAAATGTTATTTGTCAATTTGTAAAGGTTTATGCCACAAGAAACAGTTTCATTGAACATACTCTCACAACACCTTCTGTTAAAGGTGGGGTAGGTAAGTTTGAGAAACCAGCTCGAGATACACTTTTGTTATATTCCATGGAATGCTCTTAACATCCCGATAGCAATGAATATCTTCAGTGCTTTGACAAAAAATCCATAAAAAAATGTCATCTGTGGAAGCCGTAATACTGTAAAAAGCACGACCAATCATTTTAGCCGGCCCGGCTAAAATAACTGGATGGCCTACCTGCCTGTCAGCCTTCCATCGGGGCACAAACTTATCTCGTGCCCTCATTGGTCATGTGCGCGTTCGTGTGTGTTGGAGGAGGGGCTCTGTAAGGAAGTGGCAGATTTTTTCCGGCTGTGTATTTTCAAATTCTAGCGATCTCGAGCTGGTTTCTCCAAAATTACCTACCCTACCTTTAAGTATTTTGAAGGTACAAAAGTGAATGTTTAATTTAAATTATACTATGCTCATCTCTCACCAAAACAGAATAGGGAAATATGGATTTTTGGGGCAATGGCAAAATATCAGATGCCTTTAACAGTTTCTAGAACTTTGATTAGCATATTACTTAAATATATCTTTAAAGAATAACGTTGGCTGTTGGAAAAACAGGCTTCCTGATGGCTGTTTTCACTCGTCACCAATCTGATTATTTACTGTATATCTATGCCACTTTCCCTTCAGGTATGGGTAGATGCTGGAACCCAAATCTTCTTCTCCTATGCCATCTGCTTGGGTTGTCTCACTGCTCTGGGAAGTTACAATTCCTACAACAATAACTGCTACAAGTAAGATACAATATGAATACTACACTCGTATATTGATGAATGATAATGACAGAAAGTAAAAAATGTTGTCTTTCGTATCTCTGAATAGATTTTTACTTGCCAACATAAAGCCCAGCTGGTAGAAGGTGATTGATACGGTGGATGGTCACATAATTTAATGTTCTCGTTCATCACACAACATGTGTGTATCTGAGGAGAAATGCCTGTGTCGTCTGTAGTGTACGGTCTGGTAACGGCTCCTACAGTGAGTGTGATCTTCTCTTTCTGTCTGTCTTGCTCCTCAGGGACTGCCTCATGCTGTGTTGTTTAAACAGCGGCACCAGTTTCGTAGCAGGTTTTGCTATCTTCTCCGTGCTGGGCTTTATGGCCTACGAACAAGGTGTTCCCATCGAAGCTGTGGCAGAGTCTGGTGAGAGAATAACAATCATGTTTATTAAAATGCAGATCTGCAATGAAGCCGTATACTACATCTGACGCTCACTGTTGAGTAGAGAAGGCCTGTCTGAGTCTTTGTGCTGAAATGGATAAACGTATTCATTCATATAACTCCACACTCTTCACCTAGGCTCTTAGACCACCACATTATGATTTATTCAAGTCAGTATGAATGATTTAGTGAATGTGATAGAGCGAGAGATTTGAAATGTTTGTCTCAGGGCAGGGTGAGGACAAAGTTTGATGTTTTAATAATGATTTTTCTTCAAGATTGTTTCTCCAAATGTAGGTTTTGAATTAAGCACTGCATGTCTCCTGTTATTTTGAACCAATCAATCTTAGTTTACAACTCTATCCGATATCATTCATGTCCTCGAAGACAGGATGCTCTCTGCTTCTATTGCTTCCCTGTACTTCCAGTATGTTTATGTGTTTTTTTTACGAGTAAAACTGATTGATAAATATCAAAAGCTTATTAACCAACACTTTGCCTAGTGAAATTGTACAGGCTGCTGCATTGTTTCCTGTTGATAAATTCATTTATAGTGATAATGATACAAATAATACTACTATAAATTATAATATAAAGCAAAAATCTAGCCCAAATAATTAAAGACATCCCCCATTAAGCACAAAAGGAAGAACTTAAACATCTGGAGAAAGAAGGAAGAAACATTAGAAAAGTCCATAGAAAAGCAGATGTATATATTAAACACATATACATATATAATAGTAACCATAACATGTCAGAGCTTCAAGCCTCTGCTTTTGTGAAAATGATTTCAAACTGTAGGCACTGTCAAATAGATGGCTATATCTCCTACAATCCTCAGAGTTCACATACTGAAAGAAATGTGGGAGAAGCTTAAAAGAAAAGGAAATGTTTGTTCCATGCTATGGTCATTTATTTTTGGCCTCATCTTGTCTTGAATTGTTTGAAAAACTCTCTCTTGCTTTGAGGAGACTCCTGTATGTTCTTTTTTTGGGGGGATGCAGGTCCTGGTCTTGCATTCATTGCATACCCCAAGGCTGTTACTATGATGCCTCTGTCTCCGCTTTGGGCCATCCTCTTCTTCCTGATGCTCATCTTCCTCGGTCTGGACAGTCAGGTGAGAATTATGGAGAAAGTTCACTCACATAATAAATGTAAAGGTTTATAAAGATGTGAAAGTAAAGATACATAAAGGAATAGGGGGAAGATAAAATGAATCCGTTTTTTACTATGATTATGTATGGACATTGACCTACACTTTGAAATACGTTCAGTTGGTTTGAATTAAGTTAACCCTAAATAATGCTTTGAGTCATTGGAACATCAATGCTTACAATACTGATGAAAGACTTTTTGTGTGTATATATGATATGAGCTAATAACTATGATTTGAATGTGTAGCCACTGCAGAATAACTGTTGTATTAAATGTGTGATAGTTTTGTCTAGTCATCTATCTTATAACTAATCCATGCTGTTTCCATTGAGACAATAATGTTATACCCTTTTTTTTGTTGCAGTTCGTGTGTGTGGAGAGTTTAGTGACAGCTGTGGTGGACATGTACCCAGATACCTTCAGGAGAGGCTATCGCAGAGAGTATCTGATCCTGGGCATGTCTATAGTCTCCTTCCTCGTAGGACTCATCATGTGTATGGAGGTAAGGCTCTGCAAACAAATATGAAAATCTACCTACAGTAATATAAATATAAAATGGACTGTCAAAGTTCTTTTTATCAGGTTTCAGAGTTTTGTATATGTAGTCGTCGTCATCATCATCATCAGCATCATCATCATCAGCATCATCATCATCATCATCATCATCATCATCATCATCATCATCATCATCATCATCATCATCATCATCATCATCATCATCATCATCATCATCATCATCATCATCATCATCACCATCAATGTACAAGTGAGAGAAAAACCCAGTCAGCTACATTATAGATTCATTTTCAACACTCAATATGACGGAAAACCTTTAAGATATTTTAGTCATGTGATCCACCGTCTTCTTGGGTCAGATTTGATAAAATAACCACCAGAAATCTCAAGTTCTCCATGTAGATGCTTTTAGGACCTTTCATCTTTGTCATAATAATGGAAGATAATTTGGTTTCTCACACAAGGTTTTCCATCCACTAAAAGCTTTTCCACATGTCAATATGCACTGCTCTCTGTCCATCCCCACTGTAACCCTGCTGTACTCTAGCGGTCCTTAATGGCTATGAAACAGGGGGGCCGAATATTATTGCAATATTAAAGCAAAGCACTTTCTCCTTTCTCTTTGCCTTTATAGTCTGCTGCATTGTCCAATGACAAACACTGCCAGCACAGTAGACACTTAAATCTTTTCTGTGGCCAACAAACCATCATAAATAAAATGTCCCAAGAGGCCCAAGACTAGTATTTAATCACAGTTCAAAAGGTCCTCTGGGACTGTAGATCAATACATGGCTGAATGGGGGTAAAGACAATCACTGAAACATTATTATGGTACTATTCTGAGCTGTTTTCAAGAAGTGAAAATGCACGTGAGATATTATTTATGATTCTTTAGAGGAAGCTGAAAGAAAATATGTGTTGTCTTGGGGAAAGTTTGGGTAGGTAGAGTGGATGATAAAATCTGAGCACCACCATTGATACTGTATTAAGATAACCAGCTGTTTGTTCCAGTTTCAGGTTGAGATGACAGATATTCCAAACAATTACTCCTTTTAATATCCAAGAATGGTTTCACAATGATAGCCATTAACATCACATATAACACCGTGGCCAATGATAACAAAAACAACGATAATGCTGTTAAGAGGTCTCTATCTCAAATATGCTGAATGGGATAAGAGCAAATAAATGTGTGTATATACTGTGTAACTGATGTATTTTTTATGTGAGTTCACAGAATCTGATGCTCATACAGTGGCTGTGACGGATAACTGACAGCTGTCTTGTCTTATCAGGGCGGAATGTACGTCTTCCAGCTGTTTGACTCGTATGCTGCCAGCGGGATGTGTTTGCTGTTTGTGGCCATATTTGAGTCCATATGTATCGGCTGGGTGTATGGTAAGATCACTTGAAACATAACTAACAAATATTTTTTTTAATAAATTCCTTAACCTTTATTCCTACACTCAACAACAGCCTTGTTTTTTGTCAGCCGAAGCAACTGTCACACATTCGACCACAGAAAAAACAGTTTTATCCACTAACACTGTATCATGCTTTTACCCTCTTTGCTGCAATGATATTTCTTCTCTGCCCTCTGCTGGAGAATGAACTCAAACACATGCATCAGCCACAGAGTGTTATATAACGCTTACAAATCTTAAAACTGAGATATTTTAAATTATATTATGATATAAAAGCAATGTCAAAGGTTGCCATTCTGCGTTTTTATCAAGAAAATATACAATAGTACTGTAGTGCCTTTTTCTATTTAATATCCTCTCTTGCGACAGAATTTTTATTTCTATCATATTATGATATATAACATACAATATAATTATTGTCTAATTTCCTCAGACAAATTGAAAGCAACCCATTCATATCAATTAAGTAAATAGTATTTTACATGTAGCAATGCAACATGTTTGTTTGTCTGGTTCTCTTTCCTCAAATAAACGTACGGACCACGTTGAATCCACATCTGGCCAGCAGCTCTGATTAGATGACCACGTTTCTTCCACACTGTCTAAAGACATCAATCACATCATTATCTGTGATGACATGCAGAATCTCTGAGTGACACTTGTTTGCATTTCAGGTAGTGACAGATTCTACCTCAATATTGAGGACATGATTGGCTACAAACCCGTCTTCTTCATCAAATGGTGTTGGATGATCCTGACCCCAGGCATCTGCGCTGTGAGTCTGACCGCACACACAAAATCAAGCATCAGCAGCAGCATCGACAACACATCATGGAGACAAACTCAGTAGTGAAAAGAACAGATACTGTTTTGTGTGTGTTCAAATGAAGTTTAATCCTCTAGTTGTGTAGGCAGTTAGTCTTAGATTTACGTTTTAAATATTTCTTAATGCAACACTTTTAAGTATACCAGTCTTTACCAAGTTCAGTTGCAGTTTCCTTTAGGAGCGTGTGCCTGTTTGGATCTTCGCTCACAAAATTGCTGCTTGTAGTGTCTCAATAAACTCTCATTGCTATAGGGAGTTTGGTTGTAAAGTTAATTACCCAGCAGCAAATGTAAACCACAGTCATTGAGCAAATGCATGTTCGCCTCAGACACAATTTGTATGACTTACTGTATGACCTTTTTCTCCTTTTTCTATAAAACTAAACCTCATACTTTTTCAATGACATTGTATACAACAAGTACAAATTGAATGTCATTTTTGTCTTGTGCAGGGCATTTTCCTGTTCTTCCTGATTAAGTACAAACCGCTGAAGTACAACAACGTGTACACCTATCCTGACTGGGGCTATGGTATCGGCTGGTTCATGGCCATGTCCTCGATGGTCTGCATCCCTCTGGGAATGATCTGGAAGATCGCGACGACTCCTGGCACCTTTGCTGAGGTATTTATGAAAACTCACCGAAAATTCCAACATTTTCTTTCTGTAAGTAAAGCAGTAATACTCATGCCTTGTTGCATGAAGATATTTATAATGTCATAGTTAAATAAACTGTAAAACCTTTGCATTAGTTTAATTTCCAACTTCATGTTTACATTCTTCACTCTCTCATATTGCCTTTTTTCTTGAAGAACATTGACAATAGTCATGTTTGCCCACGATATGTAGCAATAATTGCAGTTTAGTCAAATAGAAAAACTTTGTTTTGTGTTTTTAACTAATCTACGAGATGATTTCCCAAAACCAAACACAGTGTGGATTACACAGGTTTGCACGTGTGACTGACATCATCAATGAGTGTGCCTTTTATGGAAAATATAAGTAAAATAATGTGAAACCAAGTCTGTTAAAGTGCTTGTGCAAAACATTATATAATATATAATATAATTGTTATACAACTTTATTTACAGTCAGATCTTAAAATCAGAACAGCATTAGTGAGTGTTTTACAAGAGATGAAACCTTTAACGCCTTTAGCATAATAAAGGACATAACTCAAAGTAAGGTATTTCTCCCCTTTGACTTTCTCTGAAGAATTATGTCACCGTTTGGTAAAATCTCCCATCGTCGCCTGAGGAAGGATTCAAAAGCAGATACTGTAGCAGGTTTATGACGAGAGATTATCAGTATCGGCCTCGGGCTTTTGGCAGAGCTGAGGCATGATGAAAAGTACACAAATGATATCAGGGACTTGTTGATCAGGTCTTAATGAAATCCACATGGTGTACAGAGTGTAGGCCCGGGTAGTGCACAGTAGAAATCTACAGACAAAATGGATACATTGATTTGGAAACAATACCTATATTATTTCTTGACAGCTTCATATATTTTTAAATAGTGAAATGGTATGGGTTATTCAGTTAGTTAGCAAGTTATATGGCAAGATTCATTCATTTAATGCCTGGAAGATACATACTTTGTTATTTAATTTAAATAAAGGTCGGTCCATTCATATGTTTTATTTTTTATTTTGGATGGTTATTGTTACTTTTCTTAGTTTTAAGTATGACTAGATGCACAAGCTGTATCTGCCTTTGGCCACTATAGGATATAGCATTGTTGTGGAAGATTAAAAGATTATTCATCTTTCTCTATGCTCTCTGCAGAGAATAAAGAAGTTGACGACTCCCAGCCCCGACCTGAAGATGAGAGGGAAGCTCAACGCCCTCAGCCCTTACGCTGCCAACGATGCAAAACTCAAGGTTGATGCGAAAGTATCCACCATCTCAGAGAAAGAGACGCATTTCTAACCGACCGCATGACCAACCGACCAAGCTGCCTGCCGTCTTCACAATAAGACCAACACATGGAAAGTACAGCAAACAACAACAATATCTACCGGTTCACAAAACAGGAAATGTAACAAATTATTTGGAGTGTTATTTTGTTTTGTAAAAAAAACAAAGGAAAAAAGGAAAGCTTACATGATTTGTAGTCTGTTTCTGTTTTGCACAAACTTTGTTAACACATTTGTTTTTGTTGTTTCAGTTAACACTGTGTGACTCAATCTGCAGTTTCTTTCTTTTCTAACCATTAATATTTTAAAACCAGTCAATACAGTTTGGGCCAACGTGCTGTGTTGTGAAAGACTTACACTGTACATATACTGGCAAGGTGCTGTGCCTCTCTATTAGGTACGAGGTACCCACATGTGATTCTCCAGATGTAGCAGCTTGGGGACCTTTCAGCATAGTGTGTGTGTATTAAGAGGATACTGCACTTTAGGAGGACACGTACCCTGAAGACCCCTGACAGTCATTTTGAGTTTTTAATCTGTTTTTTATCTGAACAGCCATGACCCTGAACGTTGTTTAGGGCTTTAGTAATTCTAATTTACATGCATTCAATACTGTTGCTATGCAACATAGCCACACATTCTGCTTACTGGCTGTAATTGAATAATATTATTAAGGTATTGATCATCACATTAGGATGTATTATGTCCTTGAGGGCTTTGCTGATTTCTATGGCACCGCTCTTTATGAATAAACCTTTCTGCTCTGTAGGGTTTATATTGAAGGGCAAATAACAAGTCAAACCTGTAAAACCATTTGCATTCTTCTTGTTTTGAGGTACAAATCTTCTCATGACTAGAAATGGTGAGTGACTCGCGGGCTGAGTCTAAAAACACACCCTTCTCTCCTCTAGATGCCCTCTTATAAGTCATTGGTATCTGTCATTTCACAGCAATTACGCTGAGCCTAACACAGAGTGACAGACGCTCTTCCACCCCTGCATTTTTATTTCCTGTTCCGCCTGTAAAAGAGAAGATGAACGCCCATCAGATGAGCATTTCAAAACCCATCTGTCTCCTTATCTCCCCCTCTTTTTATTCTTTCCCCTTCTCTGTTTTTTCCCTCTTCCTTCTTTCTCATCTTCATCCTCTGCTTGTCCGCCCATTTCAATGTTTTTCCGCTTCTGTCTTTCTCTTCTTTCGCGTCTCAGCAAAGACCCGGCCCTTGTATGAAACTGTGAAGCTGCTGAATGCTTTGTATTTCTTCTTTGACTTCAGCGATAGTCTTTCAATTGATTAGTCTCTTTGTGACCTTTTTTTAAACCCCACTGAAAAAAATAGATATCTTTTAGTTTTGCTGTCAGAGCCACTGCGGGGGTGAACACACAGTCTGTTCCTGTCATCCATTTAATTGTGGTAAGAGTCAATGAGCTGGTCTCATTGTTCAGATCAATCTCAGTCCATTGCAGTCTCATCCAATGACTTGTCCTACCTGCCTCTCTTTGCTTTGTCTGAGTCTCTCACCTCCCCTTCTCTCTTCCCTGTGTCCTTTGTTTCCTGATGAAAATGCAATCAGAAGAAAGCATCTGAGGGGATGAAACTCAAATGTGTCTCTTTACACATAGTTTTTCAGGAGGAGGCAAAGAAAGCAGGGAAAGAAATAAGGCATTGATGAGCTGAGTAAGTGTGTGATCGAGTGAGTAAAGAGAGAATAGAGGAAGTGTTAGGAGACTGAAGCCCCTCCTGTCTAAGCTGTGACATCCTCTTAAACATGTGATTGGTCCCGCTCGTTTGGTTGCATTATGACATCTTCACCTCCTCACTGATGTTTGTGCAAGTTACTAGTTGTGTGCTTTGGATGTATAGCCTGCTGTTTAACACTGATCATGTTGATGCACATTTGTACATCTCATTCTAAAAATCTGTGGTCTATTTCTTGACATGAATGATGTTTTAAAAGAATTGCTATATTAAAAAGAATATGATCTTTGTTTTGACTTTTGATATGTCGCTCAAATGATCTTGTTATAGAATTATAATGAAAAGTGTTATTGTTCTGAACTATTCTACACACATTTTGGTATTCACAACAGGACATGTGAACTGTCTGCTTACCTATTTTTAAGAATAAACATACAGGAAAAGGGATTGTGAAGGCTGTGGTCTTTTTATTTAGCCTAATCTTTCATTTCAGCATCGCAGTTACCCTTAAAGGGAAAAAGATCACGCTTAGATACTGACATTTCTTTCTTAAAGTCCTTTGAAAGAGTTTCAATGCCTACGTATTATGAGACTTTATAGAAATAACAGTTTAAGATAAGATTGCAGAAGTCCAACACAGCAACGAGATCATTGACAGACACAAACATTAAATAATAGGATGGGGAGTGGAAGAAAATAAGGGGAAAGAAATGTTGTATGCACATTAAATAATACAATTTGGAATACATTAAATGAATTTAAATCTCTTGGAGTTGTCAATTTCCTATATACATTTTATTTGTAAATGTTGTAAATGTAGGTTGACTGTATTTGATCACTGCAAAGGCTACATGAGAAACATTAAAACCCCTACACATCTACAATGAGCCCACATAGGTGTTTTCACTCAGCCTGGTTGGATCTCTTCTCAGGACTGTGTGGGTGTTCAACACTGGGCTTCAACATCTTTCTCACCTTGACTTTGCACCTGTGAAAGCAGGAGCATTTTATTTGTTATTATTACAGAGGGTTTTGTGAGATTACATAATTCCCTGCATAGCTCCACTCTACTTCTCTACTTCACCTGAGTGGAGCAGTAATCAGCCACAGACACAGTAAGGTAAAGCACAGGTTTGAACAATAAAATAAAGGAAGCCTGAATTCAGTTTAGCTGCTTTGAGTTCTGTGTCTAGTGTTGCCTGCCTGGCTCACTGTCACACTGTCACACTGTCACACTGTCACACTGTCACATTGTCATTGTTTACCAGGGAAATGTAAATAAAACCATAGCCACTGTTAATGTTGTGTAAAGAGTGGTCCAAAACGCACAGACATGGTGAGAATTTTTTGTTAGGAATATGTCTGCTTCCTTAAAAATGATCCATATGGATTCTGGTGTCTCAGATTTCTACCTTGTTGCATGTCTTACCCTCCTTTCTCTTTCTTTCTTACTCCTGTATTTCAGCATCTCAATTGTCACCACTATGTTTGTCCTCTATCAGGATTACTGTTTGAACTACAGCCTACAGGAGTATAAGGCATACTCTATAATCAAATAAAAACAAATAAGGAAACTTCTTGTTCGATCCTTTTGGATGTCTTTGAGGGTCCCTTGGCCTCTGGGTGAGTTTCAGTGTGTGTGTTGAGCATGCTTTGTATGTATGTGTGTGTGAGATGTGTGCGTGTGTGTCTGTGTGCAGTATTGTGCATGTATCCAACTGTCACACTTCAGAAATAAGCTTTACTTTCGTTGACTTGGAGGTGACTTTTGGATTTGATCCGGTAGATGATGTGTCATTGTGTCACTTCGGCGCTGTACGAAAAACTTCTGAGAACTCTTTCTGAGCTGACAAAAGTTTCTGGACTCTTCTGCCAAGCAAAATCCATTCAAAGAGTAATGTGGAGGTTAAATGGTTGACAGCGGGGAAAACTGGTATTTCTCAAATGCTGTAAAATGTCTTTTTGCATTTCCCCCTTTTTTCTTTTGGAGATAAGCTTTTATCTGAAACCTTTATCTTAAACAGTGCTGTTGGCTGACAGGCTGTATACATTATGAATACAATTTCCCTTCTGGCAGGGTTGTTTTATTCCACTTTATCTGATGATTGTTAGGAAATAAGACAGGTGACGGATCCATAGTCAATGTTAAATGGACATTTTTGAAAGCTACAGATAAACCAGTACAGCAGTACGGCAGAAAGATAAGCACATTATGGACTCCATTTACTTTTATGTTAAATGGCATACAGTAAATCAATGGTTAAAGCTGTTGAAGTTGTGGATAATGTGTTTACAGTAAAGGCTACCAACACAAACAGCAGACATACTGTAGATAGAGCAACATTCGTCTTCATTTGGAGGGTATGGTCATGTGAGGCTTTTAGTTTGTCTGCACAATTATGATGATAAAATAGAAAATGAATACAAAGGGGGGGAAACAACTGTTATTACAGTGCAGGAGAGGAAGGATGCCTCAAGGACTTACAGTAATCAGAGTCCTCCCATATTTTTACAAATACATTTATTTATTTTATCCCTCAATAGGGCTGCACGATATATCGTGTCGTGACGAAAATCGCGATATGCGCATGCGCGATATTCACATCGCGTGGACGTGCGATTTTTAATTTTAATTTAAATTTTTTAAATGTTAGGACTTGCGATATTAAGTAAGCAAATGAACTCAAACACGTCATGTTACAATTATTTTGCTGCTTGCTACAAAAGGAAAACTTGCGCGGCTCTCATGTCAGGGGTACTTGAGTGAGTGGCATGCAGGCTCTGCATGCACAGCAAACCACCAATCAAATCTCAAAGCAAACGGACCCGGTGATTAAATGTAAAAACACTGAATAAAGTAGTTTCATGTGTTTCTCCAGGGCAGTTCGGCGCTGCTAACCGAGCTAGCTCAGCTTGTTGCTCTGATAACTTAAGATCCAGACGTCCGTGACTAAAATCCTTCATCCGGTTAAATATAGTTGAAAAAATACCAATTGAATTAAAGTTCAAGAAAGGATGGTTTGCGGAAGAAAAAAAAAACAGTCTTTTCTTCAATTCCTGTATGTTTTCATATCGCAATATATATCACAGGGCGGGAAAAAATCGCAATGTCAGTTTTTTCCAATATCGTGCAGCCCTATCCCTCAATGACGATAAACAAACAAAGAGCACATTCTGTAGCACACAAATGCCTATATCTATAAACACAACATACAAAAACAGTAGAGACCAAAGCCATTCAGCCAATGACAAAAGGAAAGGAATCAGGTGCACTGAGAGCAAGACAGAGAGCAAGACAGATATCAGGGAGGCAATCAGGATGTGAGACGAGCAAACTAACACATGCCATGGTGTCAAAACAGTAACACTTACTGTATGAGGTACACACTGTACAGACAAAGAAGACTCACATTGACAGACATTTACAGAAGCGATGGAGGGATAGACTGATGCAGATGCCATAAGACAGATGAGGAAATATGAGACAGTAGCTAAAAGAGCAGTCAATAAGAGAGAAACGAGGGAAGCAGCCTTCTTCTCTGCGATTATGAGCAGATTAGTTGACTCACACTCAGAGTTCTGGGGCAGTGCTTCAGGACAAAGCCAAGATAGAAACACTACGCACCATGGCATAAAGTCAGCCTGCCTAAAGATTAAAGCAACCTAGATTTCTATGCTGATCTTTAGATAGGATGCGAGAAAGGAAAATACATGCGAAAAAATATGACACAGTTAGTACTACGCCATACCCTGTTATCTGTTCATTTATTTTGAGTAGATTTCTTACAGTCACTGTTCGAATGGGTGTTTATTTTAAAAGAAAAAATAACCACTCAGGAATTGTCAGTCATATTTATACAGTTTGTTTGACCCTTTGTAAGTCTGCATTCTCTTGTGCATACACTGTTGTGACAATATATTATATAACATGAGGAAGCAACATTTTAAATGATATCAACTGTCTATATCGCCTTTGCAATATCCCATCCAAAAGGTAACTGTGATTAAATAGTTCAAGGCGTGCTGCTAATACAGAGACAAATTCTAATAAGGGGTCAATGAATGAATGAGACCACTACAACTCTATTGTGAGCCATCTCTTTGTGTAAAAGCTCAATCAAAAACAGTACATCAATGTGATTAAGACTAACCTTGTGCACTATAAAGTAGGAGTAGGTACAAAATCAAATACACTGCATAGGACTTTTACTAAACGTTGGCTCAGAGCCTAATATCAGCCAGAAGTCGTGTTATGGTTCTGTGCTTTAAAAAGTCTACGTCCACGCTAAATATAAACAGGTTTTCTTCCCTTTTGATCCCCTGCTGGTGTGACATGAGGCTGGAGTTATTCTTTTAATTTCAGCAGGGGGCAGCAAATTCAAAACTACCATGACGGAACAAGCTTTAACATCAGGTGGAAATTAAAAGTGCATCTCTTGTGCATCTGTGTGTGCTAATGCCTCTGCATTGTGGCTGCATAGGTTTGTGTGTGTGTGTGTGTGTGTGTGTGTGTGTGTGTGTGTGTGTGTGTGTGTGTGTGTGTGTGTGTGTGTGTGTGTGTGTGTGTGTGTGTGTGTGTGTCAAGACAATTTGTGTCCTTGAGCATAATGTGTGTATCTCTGCGTCATTATCGCTAAATGAATGGTTTGCATGCTCACAGTGCCTGACATGGCATCATGTAATATCAGGTAAATGTCATGTGAATAATGTTTGCATTATTTTTGTACTCTTACATACAGGTCTGGTTACAGACTCTTTTCACCTCCCTACATTTGTATTTTGAGTGTGGATAGTAGGGTCCATAACATGAACAAAGATGATTTGGAAAAGAGCAATATTATAATGAATTCATGTTTTTCAAATGTTCTAGTGACATTGTCAAAACATTGTTATTGTACAGCCCTCATGGTATACTAGCCAATTCAATAATGACATTAATTGTACAACACTCTTTTTCAAGATTAAAAAAGTGTGTGTGTGTTACTGGTGTGTTTGCAGGTACGTGAAAGGCTTCGGGTGGCTCTGGAGAGGGTGTCCTCTCTGGAGGGACAGCTAACAACTAGCACACAGGAGGTAAGGTGTGTGGATGTGTGTGAACAATCATGTGTGTGTGTGTGTGTGTGTGTGTGTGTGTGTGTGTGTGTGTGTGTGTGTGTGTGTGTGTGTGTGTGTGTGTGTGTGTGTGTGTGTGTGTGTGTGTGTGTGTGTGTGTGTGTGTGTGTGTGTGTGTGTGTGTGTGTGTGTGTGTGTGTATCAAGACAATTTGTGTCCTTGAGCATAATGTGTGTATCTCTGCGTCATTATCGCTAAATGAATGGTTTGCACGCTCACAGTGCCTGACATGGCATCATGTAATATCAGGTAAATGTCATCATTCATGCACGCTCGATACAGACAGCTTACTCCCCCCTCAGAAGGAAATGAAATACACAGAGCTCAATGTCATTGTTGGCATGTCTTTTCACATGCATTTCTTGACATGAGGCGTTTTGTGCATGTAACGCCTTTATTGAGAGCTTGAATCATGTTTATCATGACCTCCTAGAATTTCACAGGCACACAACCTTGTCAAAAAGATAAAGAGATATAGAAAAGTGAATGATGAATAGTGGGGAATATATGGTTGAACAAAAATGAAAGGAAAGAAAAGGATGGGGAAAAGAAAATGGATAGGGAAGGGGCATGAGTGAGAGTAATCTGGTGTGTAATGAAAGGAGGCAACGCAGAGAAAATGGTTTCTATACCTGGTGAAAGAGACACAGTGAGGCTGGACAGGAAATATGGAGGTCAGGAAATATCTCTTTACATGAACTAGCTAGAGACAGCTCGAAACAACATATGAGATTACCTGGTCCTATTTTTCAAAAAATGTAAATATGTAGTAGGCTAGTAATACATAATCGGTGTATGAGTACACTTGGTTTGAAATCAATGGTTCACATGACAAGGAAGCTATATCGAAAGGAAATGAGACATTTAAACTCAACAAATAAGCTAGTTATCATATAAACATGTGTGAGTCCTACTTGTCCAGTGTAGTATCACAATGTTGCATTTATTTGATGTCACTGGGTCACAAAATAATGAAGCTATGGAAAATAATTGAGACTTTTCATCAAAAGAAATGCAAAATGTTAATGAAAATATTCATATTTTTCAAGGGAAGCACAAAAATCCAATAAAAAGAAGTGCGTCCTTCTTGTCCAGTGTAGACACACAATGCTTTATTGGCCACATAAAAAGAAATACATTTTTCCAAAAGAAATGACAGACAGAGATTCCTTGCTTTATGACAAAATGTCTGCAAAATTAACTGCTGGGTAACCGTTTAAAAAAACTCATGCATAATAACCTGTATGAATTCAGATAATTAGCCCTTTCTGTTTACTTGTCCTGTGCAGCCTGTATTAGTCCTCTAAATTCATTCATTTGTACTGACATTATTCAAAGTCAATGAAAAGCTATTACACTGCATGATGAACCCTGACCTACACATCAACATTTTCTCTGTATAATGATGTGTGTATGTGTGGGAGAGAGAGAGAGAGAGAGTGAAAGAGAGAGAGACTGTCGCAGGGCTAAGGATGTAAAATGGGACCCGACTCTGCACCTTCTTTGAGTTCTCAGTTCATGGGTCAATAGAGAAGACGCCTGGGGACACTTCAGGCATCTTTCTTTCCTCCATTGCCCTCCCTCTCCTCTTCAGTGGGCAGCAAATGAAGTGTAGCCTGAAAAACTCAGCGTTACCACCATCTATCATCGTCATTACCAGCATCTGTAATGAAAACAGGAAGTGATTATTAACCAACCAATAGAGCGGTTCAGAGAGGGTTTTTGCTTTACCTCATTTTGTGATTTTGTTTCCTCCCTTAAATTCAAGCCTTGAGCTTTGGTGCTCATGTACCAAATGTGCACCATATTTATTGTCATTTTTAAAATGAATGTTCTTTGATATACACATACATGTCAATTATTAGTTATTTAAGTTATTGTTTAACTGCTTTTCTTTTATTTCTATGTTTTCCTTTTACAGAGTTATGAATGTTTTCATATTTGATTATTAGGTACCTTGAGTGGATAGCTATGGAAAATAAATCCCTATAAGCGTTGAAAGGGATACGATTTTTTGTTTTGAACCATTAAAGCCTTATCGCTTTCTCATCTATCAGTATACAGTTCTGCAAGGCCAATTATTGTGCAAGCCTCGGGTACCTCATGTTTTCATTATCCTTATCTATTCACCAAGGTGTTAGCTGCTTTGTCGGCGTCCTCACAATTTCATAGTTGATGCGAATTACTGTTAGAAAAGCAAGGACTTGATTTTCTACTTGTGTGCAGCTAGCATGGATTAATAACTGTGAAATGGCTGAGAGACTGCTGTGAAAGGTCAATCTGTGTGAATGTAGGAGGGAGAGAATTGAGGTGGGTCAGAGGAAGCGTGACTGGGGATCTGAGCATCTTTTAGAAAAAGCTATGTGTTTTTCATGCCTGGTTGAAATCTACTAACCTTAATATATTTTGTTCTGAAGGCTTTCATTGTTCATTAACACACAGTCACATTAGTCTTGTTTTGTCTTTCGTACCATAGGTAATTGAGGATCATGTATTTCTATTTTATGCTTCTGTTTGAATCAGGCAGACAAGTGAAGAGAAAACTTCATTCAAATCTGACTGGGTTAAAAAGAAAATGTATAAACAATAAATAATGTGTGTCATGAAGAAAATAGATTACAAATGATGAGCACAGGCATGACACGTGTGTGACCTACCTGTGTGTTGCAGTTATGATTTGTTTTTGTATTGCAGGGTGATTGTACACACTTACATGCACACACACAAACAAACAAACTACAGTGTGTTAATGTGCACAGATGCATGTGTGTTTGCTTAGTACACTCAATGAGTGGTCCATTCCCATTGGGTAGGCCCTGTGTTGCACGGTTCTGCAGTAATAGGTTTTGGCAGCTGTGTAATTTCTGTTGATTTAACCCTGACCTTGGAAAACTCTTCTTCTGCAGTGCAGGTGTCATTTGTAAGGCACACAAACACACACACACACACACATGCACACACACACACACACA